>NC_056731.1:803981074-804011074 GCF_019279795.1 Protopterus annectens | reverse complement strand
CATGTCTGTTCGTTAGGGGGTTACTCTAATGAATGCACTATTGCTGTGCCGCTCCATATGCATATATACCCATATACCCATGGCTCCTGGTTCCCCAAACACACCCCAACGCCTCCCTAACACTGCTGTCATCCATTCTCCTGTCGGATTTGCGGTGTATCAGCACCACTACACACTGGCAACACCCTACTCTTATAGAGCCATTACATCAGTTTACTTACTCCACCTATCCTCCGACCTCCCATACGTTTAGTCCACGAACACTGGTGACATGAGCAACCAAAGGAATACAATTTGCAATTATTGGGCTGCCCCACATGGAACACGCAAGTGTTTATGGCAAGAGTAGACTCTATACTTCATTACATCCTTACTCCCATTAACATGACGCTGCAATTCATTAATATGTATGACTATGCGGTATCGCACACGTTACACATGGCAGCATAATTATGTACATGTTCAGCGTATTTCCTTTAACATTAGACCAGTTTAGTACTTGGCGTTGCCGTAGCGGGCAGATCACAGGAATGATTCCATGTGTGGGGAAGCCCTCACATTTGATTATCGTCAGCACAGCACTGACTTAGGACACTGTAAACGCCTCTGCTTTGTAGCAGTTTTGTCCCATCCCTCTTCTGCACAGCCTATTATTCCATCTACTGTCGATGTTTGTATGTGCACATTCCTCTTATTTATGTCTACAAATGGAATGCATGTGTTACAGAGAATGTACTTCTAGATATTGATGTCTGCATGTGTGTATGCATATATATCTATTACGAACTCGCTGACCTCCACAGGGCGGTCCAATTAGAACCGGGCCATCCAACCCTGGCACGCCTGGATCCATAATTTCATACCCATAGTTCCTCCACCCGACTTGTGTTCAACTTACATGTGTAACTTCCATTATCCACTTGTTATAAGAGCCATGACACGGCTCCAAACATTGCCCTCTCCTGAGCGTTAGAGTCCCTACACATATGTTATCCTGCCTCGTGTATTCTCAGGCTATCCCACCATTTGGTCTTTGAACATATCAGCCCTTGCTTGTGTAATGGTAGGAGGGTTAAACGCTCTTAATTTTTGGGTAGTCCCAGCAGGGACTACCCTCTGTCTGTGTGTAAAGTAGACTTAGCAATTCAACTATGTTACTCTCACTGGTAATATCCTGCCTGTGGTGTGTGTAGCAGTGCTTTTCTCACTCTTGGCCAGCGTGCTATGGCATACGCTGACAGCACTCTATGATACTATAGTTGCTGTGGATTCCCTTCTCATCCCTTGTCTATCCTGTATTGTTACGACGTTCGTCATATATATATATATATATATATATATATATATATGGGTGTGTGTCTATGTATGTATGTATATATATATATATATATATATATATACACACACACACACATATATATTACATCTGTACATACTCATATACATTTCCTATGCTGGGCGCTGCTTACACCCGTGCAAGCGCAGTCGCATATGCTGACTGTTTGTACGCATGCATATACATCGGCATGATTAATTACTTTGATCAGACTATTGAATGACTGTGCTGTCTGCTATGTTTGTGATAACATCAGAGTTAGGTACAACTGCCGTGGCTTAGTGGTAAATCACATTGATTATGATGTGTAGGGTCCTCGCGTCGAGCCTGGCTGAGGCGGTTTATTGTGTTGCTGGCCAGAACAAGGGCCATTGGCCAAAGGGTGAGTACACTTAATGGCAGCGGTTTTCCGTTTAACCCCCGTTTCCCGTCACGCTAACACCTTCTGCATTCTTACTGTGATACGTCACCCCAGTTCACATTTCAATGGTATTATATCGTTATACAGCATAAAATTAGCAAGATATGCTCATATACGGATTACGCGTCATAAATGGTGTGTGCTGCAGTCAAACCGGCAACGTCTGCTTGATAGGCGGATGCCCTAACCACTACACTACTGCTGTGCTGCCTCATTTGCATGTATACCCATGGTTCATAGTTACCAGAACAAGCACAGCAAAACAGCAGTAACACAGCAGTCATCCATTCTCTGGTCAGAAATAAACCACACCACCACACGTGTCACTCCCTACTGCTCTGGACATGTCCCGTACATTGGCTCACTCCAAGTATATTCAGACGTCCCAAGCTTATAGTCCTGGGACATACGTTCATATAATGGTTAGGGTATTTAATTAGTCTTCTGGTTTGTCTCAGCCAAATGGTGACTGGGACTGCCCTGTACCTGTCTGAAAGTCAGACTTAGCACGTGCACACAGTTAGTTCCACTATTAGCATCCTACCTGTGGTTGGGAATGCAGGAGGAGGTTTGCTCACCTCTGGGTGGCTTGATATGACAGCACTAAATACTACGGGGGGGGGGGTTCTGCTGCTGTTTCCCTTCACATTTGTTATGACTGCTTTACTGTGTCTATGTTCATTCTTCATGGAGAGATATATATACATATATATATATATATCTGTACATTCCCATGAATATACACGTTTTTTTTTTTTACATTTCCCATAGGACTGCTAGTTACTGTCGCGCATACCTGCTTACGTCTGCTTTAAGGTGCCATAATCACCCTATTTCCAACTGCCATTATTGTGGGCATCATTTAAAATCAGCAGCCCTTGCATGGCTTGGACACAGGAACAGCACAGTCAGCGGTTCTACCACTAAACCATCCGTGATACATTCTGTATGGATGGTAATTAGGATATATGACTTTACTACAGGCATTCCACAGTACTGGCAACATATGTATAGTACATGTTACTGTTCATATGTTTCTGAGAGGGATATGTACACATTTGCAAGTATACATATTTATGAATAGGACACATACTTGACAATTACTTATATGTATGTATTTGTGATGTGTAGCTATGCGAATGTAAGCATGTACATTTATAGATATATGACTACATATCTGGAGTTCTACATGGCCATGTATATGAACAACCGCATATGGAAGGTATCTGTACCGTTTGTATACAGGGGTTGTGTGCATCATTACGACGAGGAACCTGGACGGGGTATACAATTTGTAGACATGTACTATTTGGAAGATGGCTATGGGGAAGCTTCATGGGAACATGTGAAAGGTATTTATTCCTGATAATGCACTTGGGGAGATGTGCATCACGGTCAGGTGTTTAACCCCGGGTCGTAGGTTCTGCAGGACTGGGTGGAGGCTGAGCAGGGTTGTGGTCAGATACTGCTAATCTGACTTGTGCCCGGTAGGGTTGCCACCTTTTCAAATGCCCAAAGTGGGACATGTTTTGTACAAACGTCAGATTTTGCAAGGCAAAACATACCCACAGCCAGTACAAAGGACAGAACTTCACTTTTTTGTAGCATTTTAGTTGCTTATTCTGTTTCTTATAACATTTAGGTGTTTCAGAAACAGAATAACTGTT
Source organism: Protopterus annectens (assembly GCF_019279795.1). Taxonomy (NCBI): domain Eukaryota; kingdom Metazoa; phylum Chordata; order Ceratodontiformes; family Protopteridae; genus Protopterus; species Protopterus annectens. Next base: position 804,007,650 of record NC_056731.1, on the reverse strand, counting down.
TTATGCAACTATTACATTAAATACAGGAAATATGTTTGTCCTAATATCTCAGGACATTTGCCATTTTTTTCAATTTTTATGCAGGACACAACTGGCCAAAGAGGGACTGTCCCTTGCAAAGTGGGACAGGTGATAGCCCTAGTGCCCGGATGTCAACAGGGGTGGACATCGTGTTATGCCACAAATCACAAAGTCTAATCTTGAGAACAGACACTTATCCCATGAGGGATGTCTAAAAATTGTGAATGACTGACCCCATTCAGCTGGCTATTCGAAAATGTGGTAGGGTTATGCATGCATGGGATACCTAGTTTGCAAGCCTGAGACTGCCTAGGGTGCGACTGCCTACTAGATGTGGGTAGGGGGCACTATGTGCAGATACGGCTGCGCCAAGCTAGCAGCCCGTGTATGGATGGTTTTGGTGGACGTTCAGCAAGGGGGGGGTGGTGTGCTGTGGAGGGGATGATGGGTATTCAATTATGTATCCAGGTGTGCTGGGGTTGGATGGCTCAGTTCAGGCCAGACCATTATGGGGGGGGTGAGCCGGTAACGTTTCTGTACATGTGTATCGCACATTTTAATGTTCATATGTTTGTGGGATTGTGTTCCGCAGTATGGCCTGTCAGGGTGTATTTGCGGATGTGAATGTATGTTCTTTGGTTTCCTGTCTGATTCACCCACTGCTCCCTCGTACACCTCCAGTTCACCTATTGTACATCCGACCCAGTCCCCCCTTGGCGAATTATTACATTACCCGTCATCACCCCCCCACCCCATATTCCACACACACACCATCCATCCCTTCTCTGGTTGATGGACCATGGCACAAACAACAGAACACATTGCGTACTCTACATATCTCTGGTACCAATATGATTGTGAGGACAACCCTGGCATATATGATCTTTCACATGCTGTACTTCACGCACATAGGTACACGCAAATACCTATCTTTCATGACATGGTAGGTAGACCCGGGTAATACCAATTCATCTTTGGGCCGTCCAGACAGGGACGACCTGGACCGCGAATGGGCAGATATTGAGCGAATGCTCTGACCATTGGTAGGGTTGCCACCTTTTCAAATGGCCAAAGTGGGACATCTTCGGGACGCACATCAGATTTTACAGGCCGATACATACCCACGGTCAGTACAAAGGATAGTACTTCACTTTTATGCCTAAGTGAAAGCTTATTCTTTTAGCGGTTTAGTTGCTTATTCTGTTTCTTGTAACATTTAGGCATTTTAGATATAGAATTAACTATTTTATCGCAAAACTGTCTTGCATGCTTTGTATACATTTCAGTATCCACGGACACTGACAGGTGTGATTACTATTAGAGGCAGGCTGTACTAGTCAGCATTTTAGGTTGCGCATCTGCAGCCGACATGTTCACGCCTCCATGCAACACTTAGACATGCCCCCTGCACTCGTGCACGATTCCTATGTACGTGGACGTTGTGGCAGCGCGCCTTCATTAATATGCATGCGGTGGTGCTGCTGCGCCATCTCTACGCCGCACGGTCAGCGCAAGGCTAACGCCGTCCTTGCGCCGAGCTTCATGAATCCTGGAGAAAGTGTTCTTCTCCACTTATATTCTCAGTCTTATACTTAACTCTGAGGCATCTGTAGCCACAATAAATGGTTCTGAGAAATCAAATGCCACCAAGATGGGCTCTGAACATAATAAATCATTCAACTGCCTAAAAAACTCTCACCACCTCTACTGTCCATTTCAACTTGAAAGGTGCCTTCATATTGGTCAGAACAGTTAGGAGGACAACTATGGTGGGAAAATTCAAAATTATTTTTTCACAACAGCCAGGCAAGCCTAATCTGTATTACTGTATGATGCCACTAAGAGCCCCATACCCCATAAAGCCCAAGGGTGAGACAATATAATGAAAAAATGCCAAGGATGGAGAATGCCATCTTTTCTTTAAATTAGGTGTCTGTGATATCATCCAGTACATCTTAGTTAAATCTAGAGTGATCAGAAACCTTGTGTTTTGCCTAGTCTCTGTACAAGTTCATCCATTCTGGGCAATGGGCAAGTATCAAATTTACATGTCATTTAATATCCAGCAGTCATTACCAAACAATATGGACCCATCTGGCTTAGGAGCTAATGGTTCCATTCACTTTGTGAGTCTTCAATAAATCCTAGCTTAAGCATTTTCTTTATCTCTTTGCTTACTGCTTAACTTTGGGAGTATGGTACACTGTACAGCTTCAGGTTTAAAATTTTACCGGGTACAGTTTTTATGTGATGTTGCATTATGTTTGTCCCACTAGCAAGCTCAGAAAGCACCTCATTATTACTTCATAAACTCTTTCACATCTTGTGGTTTTTTTCAGCCTTAGTGTTTCAGCTGCTTGGACAGATAGGATAGAATTCTCAGGAAACACACTGTCAGTGTTTACTTCAGTTCCCAAGCCAACTACTGAAGTATCAACTTCCTTTTAAAAAGTTTCAATGCATTTATATGATATAGCTATTCTGGTTTTCTCCTTCCAGATTGTCTTTACTCTGCAGTTTATTTAGTTTTTCTTCTACTTAAAAGATCCTTACCATTTTTCCCAAAACTTACTCATTGGAAGTAATACTAACAATTAATCACTCAGCTTCAACTCCCTGTTTGCCATTTTTATTACACACACTCTGTTGCATCTGATGTACTTTTTGTGCATGTTCCGTAACTCACTGCTTCCTCTACGAGTATAGTCAAAGGAAAGCAGAATTTCTGTGTATCCTATAAGAGTATACTTATCTTTACAGGAAACTTTTCTGTACTCCTGAAACAAGAATACTTGTCACTGTTTTCAAAGTTATGAAATATATGACATATTTTCATTTTTATATTAATAATGCAAAATAAAGTGTGATGCTGTCTTGGTGTATTCAAGGAGTGGGTGCTAGTACAAAAATTACATTAAAACATGGTGAGTAATGTGAAGACATTATGAGGTGTACATGGACTTTTTGATAAAGCAGTTGTGACATCACTTTTTCATTAATGCATTAATTTTATAAAAGCTGTATGCCACAGGGTGAACAAATGGTGCCATCTTATGCAAATTATTAAAGAACAATCTTACCACTGATATTTGTCATCTGACAGACTGTTTTGTAGATTATTATTGTTTTCACATACTGTTAAAATATTATATGCATAACTAGAGTAGATTCAGTAATATCACAAAATAGCACTCTGCTATCCTCTCTTGTCATACATCATTGGAGAGCTCTTGAACAATTCTCTTGTTTCTTGGATTCATCTTGCACACTTACAGAGATATTACCATTTGTTTGACTATAACACTATTTTCTTTTCATAAATCTGCAACATAAAATCATCATCTAAAAACAAACTGTTGAAATTAACACCAGCCTATTGCCTACTGTCGACCAAAGCACTATCATATTTTACATTCTTGTAACTCACATAATTTATCAATTATAAATCTAATGAAGTGTGTTTTCGGAAAGAGTTTGGAGAAAATCTCTCAGGAAGCAAGTGGTTTCCTGGCTTATAAGACTTCAAGAAACAATGGTGGTATCACTCTCCATCTGTCAGGATTAAAGGAGTTAACTACTGATAAAGTAATTTTCAGCATGTAACAATATATCTACATTTGAAGATATCCTGCAGATTTGCAGTGTGCTATAAGACTTTCAAGCAGAGTTTTCTCCTCTTCCTCCCGTGTTTCTTTTGTTATATCCAGCAAGCCTTGATAATGTCTGCCATATGGTAACTCAAATGGGGTGAATCCTGTTGACACATGAGGCTCTCACAGAAAAAAAAATGAGGAAAAAGTAACTGATCCCAGTTTTTCCCATTCTGTTCTACGGCTTTCTTTAATATAAACTTCAGAATTTTATTAAAGCACTCCATTAACCCACATATCTGATGGCGGCGTATTAAAGTTCCTGATTTACTTTGAAACTCTGACACAGCTGATGTATTATTCTGAGAATAAATGGGTTTCCCTTGTCAATATCTAGTTTTTTGGGAATCTCTATCCTGGAGAAAAATGACACAAGTTCTCTGGCTACCAATTTAGCATTAAGAGCACTGTACTGCTTCAGAAAACTTGTGGCATAGCCATCGATTACTAGAATGCACTGGTAGCCATTATTAGATGTTAACAGTTGACACACAAGATCCACAGCTATCTGCTCAAATGGAACTTCAATAACAGGCGCAGGTTATCAGCACAGTTCTGAATTCAGAATACTGTACCATCTTCTGACACACTCATCAAGCTGCACAGACTGTTTTCAATGTCTTTCATTACACCAGGGTAATAAATTCTAATAAAGCTTCTGACTTTAGTTTTGCCCTTCTCTTAATGCCCTCTCAAAACATGTGTATATTCCATTTTCATCACGTGTCCTAAAAAGATTTGGAACTACCAGCTGGCTCAGTATTTCTTCTTTGTCTTTTATTAATTTATACAGCAAATCAGTCTTCATCTCAAAATATGGGTCTGTGATAAGATCAACCTGCACCTCTGTTTTATCTTCTACTCTGGCTACGCTTTTATGGCTAATGTGTTATCCTCCCACTACTCCTCATTAAACTTTTAAAAAGTAAACTGAAAAACTGCCAACTCATGAACACTTTTGTTTATGCGCTAATGATATAACCTTTTCACCTAAGAATACAGGTATAGGTGCTCCTTCTTCTTCTAGCCTTTCCTCCAAAAAAGCAACTAATTACAGATATTTCAGTTTTACTTGCAATTTCTACATCTAAGGACCTGCCACTGTGAGTGCTGATTCTGACTATTTCACTGTGAGTGCTGGTTCTGACTACTCCACTATGTTTTACATCAAAGGGGGAAACCTAGGAATCTGTTAAGATTTACTTTTTCCTCTTTTACATGGTTTATAAATATGAGGCTTTTTTCCCACAATCATTAAATGGACATCTTGCTTAACTTTGGCATTCAGAACTTCAGAACTTTTTGACAGGATTCTTTATCCTGTTCTATGGGTTTCCCCATTTTAGTCTCTTTGTGGTAGCTTCTTTCACTAATTTAACAACTGGAGTTTTCTGCTAAAATTCAGTAACAGTTTTTTAAATATATACAGGTTCCTCTATCCCTTCCAGAAAAAGCTAGATTATGGTCCATTTTTAAGTTTCTATATCTAATACCTTCTATTAGTCTTGATTATGTACTTTCAACAGAGTGCCAATCTGTTGGTGTTTGCCCCCACCATTTTTATTGGCAGTATACTGCAGACTGTGTTGTTCTTAACAGCCTTGTCTTTCGGCTTTTCCCGGTAAGGGGTCGCCACAGCGGAACTCCGGTCCGCTAATGATTGGCAGTAGATTTTTACGTGCCGAGTTGCCAGCCCTGACGCACGACCTTCAACGAAGGTACGCCCATTCACACATGTCTCCACACAGAAGACACTCTAGCTGAGAATCGAACAGGACATCTTACTGTGAGGCGACAACGTTACCGCAGCACAACCACCGCAGTTTACTCTTAACAGTGCACAATGCTATTGCTGTCCTCCCCATTTTTGCTTGCCATATATTCAAGCCAGAGTATCTAACGGACCTCCTTCCACCTACAATTTCCACAGGGCCTTGAAATGGGGAAGGTACTGACCTACTGGACACTTTTCCTTATTACTACCAACACATATTACAAACATTTTTCTCTTAGCAGCTGTTTACACTTGCAAACATAAGATTCATCAACAGGTGTAACCACATTTCCAGAATTTAATTTCTCAATAATAATACATTGAAGAAGTGCTTTTATGACTTGAATAACATGGGCTAGCTATACCTGAAGTGCTTTTACTGGCAATTTTCCAGTTGTACAATTGTGAATAATTGATTTAGTTTTTCTGGTATATCTTTAAAATCTGGCAAGTGTTTATTTACTGCATTGCTCTCTTGCTTAGGTTTCTTAGCTATAAATCTTAGTTCATTCTGAAGTATGCTACTTTACCCCCCCACCAAACCTTTCTGAATGCATTATTATATAATAACTGCCTGTTGCCTTCATGCTTACCCTAGAATCTCTGCTTTTCTCTTTTCCTAGTTGAACTCTACAGTTCCCTACAAAACGGTGTCTACAGGACTGCAATCAGTTTCTCTCAACATTTAAACAGAGTAGGTTGCACAAACAAAAATCATTTGTTAAGCTTTCACTTACAGTGCTTTGTAATTAAGCAGGTCACCATATTGGTCAGCCATAGGGCTCTTTGTTTCTACTTGAGTGGTTGCCTCCTTCCCCTGTAATTGACTCTTGCATTAAGAGCTGTAATACTTACCTTATAGCTTTAGGACACCTTAGGAAATCTTTTAAACTGCAATAGCCCCGCTACGCTCGGGCTCGCTTCACTCCCCTCCCTGCCCCCAATTGCCTCCCGCCCCCAGTACCTCTAAATTTATAGTACTATAGCCACTCCCCCACTTTCTAGATCCTATCTGCCTTCATCTGGGATAATTCCACCCACCCCCATTCTACTACCTACATTTTAATAGCACCTATTAGCTTTCATCTGGCATTCTCCCATCCCCCCTCCAGTACCTTTACCTCACCACTCTATCTTCTGGTGTTGCATCACCAGGTAGAACAGTTCCTTAACTCACTATCTGAATCACAGATAATGATATACTCCTCTTTACTACCCCTCTTGTTCACACCATACCTCCTTACCTTGTATAAAAAGCAGTTTCTCACGGGATTTCAGGTCCCAAAAAGCCAAACTATCACCCCAGCTGTAAATCCTTCCACCTTCAACCATACTTACAGTACCAGATCCTATCCAACATCTTGTTCAGTCTATCAACATCTCAACCCCAGGCACATTAGCTCTAGATCCAAACACTACCACAAACTATTAAACAAATTCCTGAAGTTCATCACCAAGTATAGACTCAACCTAATACTTGGTGGTGATATTCACCCCAACCCTGGCCCACTCACTTCAGATACACCTCCTCAGATTAATAACTCAGAGATTCTTGCCACCAAATTGCAACTTAATAAAAATAAATGCATTAATATCATCTGTATGTACATTCCCCCAGGTAACAATATATCTACATTTGAAGATATCCTGCACTGGCTATCATGTCACTACCCCCAAGAAACCATACTACTTGGAAACTTTAACATAGACTGGGGCACCTGTTCCTCAGAATCCCCAACCACCCATATTAACCTGCATGCATTTACACAAGTCATATCCACCCCTACCAGGATAGGTAAACCCAACCAAAAAGAAAGTATACTTGACTGGATACTCAAACAGTCACCCCCAACTGTACACCTCTGGTACCCTCCTTAATGGCCTAAGCGATCACCTTCTCACATATGTAATTAAGCACAAAACCATTAATTCCCAACAACCCTTACTCAGAAAGGTTAGAAACAATAAAAACTTTGACCCTGCCAAATTCCAACAAGAACTAAACTCATGTAATTGGTCTATTCTAAAACACCTCCCTTAGAGGAAGCAGTAGCATACTTTAACAACAAATTCCTTGAGATCCTTGATTTGCATGCACCTGTTCGTTCAAAGAGAACCAAGGCAAAAACTGCACCATGGCTTTCTATAGAGCCTAAACTCAAAATTACCCTTAGAAACAAAGCATGGGCTTTATGGCGTTCTTCTAAAGACCCTCAAGATCACATTAAATACAGGCAATCCAGGAACGAAACCAAAAAATCAATTTTACAAGACAAAAAACAATACTACTGTAATTTACAGACAGTAAATCAAAATAACCCTCAGAAGTTTTGGGCAGGTTTAAATAATCTACTACATCCTGGACAAACTTCAACCCCAATCCCTGCTGCTACTATTGATAAAATCCCTGAAGATGTTTCTGATAGTTTTAATCAATTCTTTACTGAGATAATTCAAGCCCTAGCTAGCCAACTACCTTCTAGCTCCCCTGGTCCTGAAAGTAGCACCCCTAGAAACCTACTCACGTTCAGCTTCCAACCAGTCACCACTTCACTTATCCATACCTTGATCAAAAAATTAAAACCCACTACACTTTCTGCTGATCAACTCCCTGCCGAGTACCTACAAAAATCAGCTGATGCTATTGCTTACCCTGTCTCAATACTAATCAATCGAACCATAGTAGAAGCTAAAATTCCCACCATCTGGAAAATATCCTGTGTAATTCCACTTCACAAAGGAGGCAGGTCTACTGAATTCTCCAATTATAGGCCAATAGCTATACTCTCTCCACTTGCAAAGATTATGGAAAAATGTATTCATAGACAACTCATGCACCACCTAATCCAAAATCGCCTTATGGCAGACAGCATGGCTTCCGTCCTCATTACAGCACTACTTCAGCCCTCCTAGCCTTTACTAACACCATAAACCATAATCGCAACAATAATTATATATCCTCAGCCCTCTTTTTGGATCTTTCCAAGGCATTCGATATGGTTGATCACCAACTTTTAATCCACACCCTGCAAACATTCTATCTAGATACTGGAGCCCTCCAATGGTTTCAATCCTACCTGAATGGTCGACAGCAGGCTGTCCTCTGGCAGAACAAACTCTGTAACCTTCTACCTAACACCCTTGGAGTACCACAAGGCTCTATACTAGGGCCCTTGCTGTTCTCCATCTTCATTAATGACCTTTATACTGTCATCCCAAAAGTCAGCTGTATCCAATATGCTGATGACTCTACTCTAATTTGCTCAGCCACATCTCCAGTAGAGTTATGGTCAGCTACCCAGACCACCTTTAATACAATAGAAAACTGGCTTTCTAAACATCGTCTGATCCTAAATCCCCAAAAAACTAAAATGCTGTTATTTTCACCAACACATAGGTCTACCGCTTTCATCTTTACCATAAAATCAAATGATGGCACAGTAATCTCCCCTGACCCATCTACAAAACTATTAGGTGTCATCATAGACAATAATCTAAAATTTGACCTACATGTTAACCAAACTATCAAAACCATCAATAAAAAACAAGGGTCACTTTACAGAATAAAAGCCTTCCTAACCCCTCCAGCTAAAATTGCCATAGCTCACTCTCACCTTCTTTCAACCCTTCTGTATGCAACCCCTCTACTCTCGAATTTAAACAAGACTGTCCTTAACAAACTCTCAATTTGCTACAACCACATTGCCAGGTTTGCCACTGGGCTGCCTTTTAGGACACATCACTGCATCAATCTAAATCAGCTTGGGTGGCTTGAACTACCCAGCCTAATCCAGTATAACCAACTGATTATGGCCTATAAAATCCTCTAATCCGGACAATACTCCTGCACTTAAAAATATTATCACCCCCTATAACAATCCTAGACCGCTTCGATCCTCTAACAAACTACTAATTCAGACTAGCAAAATTAATAACACAGCCGGTGATTCTCTCTTTGCAAACTCTGCAAGTAGATCCTGGAACTCTCTTCCAGTTGATATTACCTTACTTTCCACCTTAGGTCAATTTAAAACTAGACTCAAACAACATTTCACTTAACTGGCTATGTCAATGTATCAAGCCTGGCTAACTCTCTCTAGAATGTGTAAAAATCTGTTAACCAGTTTACTGTGTAATTTAATTTAATCCTGACTTGTGCTCATGATTAACTGTAACCTGTGGAACTTGTTTAACTTGCTTACTTATGTAATCTCTGAAAATAGTCTGTTTGTAATATGTAATGCTGGTATTATGTAATGCTGTATCTGCTTACCCTCGGAGCTTTTCTCCCCGGGCCTCAGCTGAAAATGGACATGCATCCAGTCGGAGTATCCCAGTAAACAAATGTAAAATAAATAAATAAAAATAAATATAGTGTATTTAACTAACTTAGTAGTTGTACAATATGATTCTATCATTACAGTTGTTACTCTATCACATTCCATTGTCTCATATTCATTCTCAGCATATTAGTTAGACAACACTCTAATTATCAGCTGAACAATGCTTGTCAATGTATCCCCTTTCCTTCCATTTGAAACAAATTATTTCAGATGCAGACAGTTTTTGCTTGTTCACATACATCTGCACATTCTTTGTTACGGACTTAGATTGTTCAACCTAATATACTACGTCATTAGAAAATAACCTTTCATCAGAGTTCTTCAGATCACTCTGAAAAGTGAACTTACAAAACACTTGGGAGTGCCCTTTTGAATTTATCAGTCACTAGACTGTTTTTCATTTTATTTTTACTGTTTATATCTGGCTCTAAACATATTTCATCTATTTTAAATCAAGACATTTTTACTTGAACTAAATTCCCAATTATGAACCTTCATTGCTTGTATCTCAGGAGACACACCTGGTCTGGCTTACAATTATTTGTATAGTTTATAACAGTCACAGCATAATCAGTTCTGTTCAAGAGCATGTAGTTCCTCACAATGAGAAGACAAGAAGTAGACCCAGTCAGTCTGAGACTGGCATTCTTGAGTGACATACTTTTTGAAGGTAACAAAGTATGCCTCAATGGTGATGTTCCTGAAAGAGAACTTTGAAAGCAGAGTAGTCTTTGTGGTGGCCAGTACCTCCAACATTGATATATAGCACTGTAAATGGACCAGCTGGTAGTATGTTGTAACTTCAGAGTTTACTAATGCTTTTAGTAGTTTCTCCATTGCTGGCAAACAGAAAAAGCAAAAAAACTCTCTCTCTCTCTCTTTCTTTTTCTCCCACTGGGGAAGTTTAACCCAAAAAGTTGTAACCTGCAATGTGATAATGAAATCTAGTTAATCTTACACTTTGCCAAACTGTGGCTGCATTCTCCACCAGAATGGCAAGGCTATACACCAGAGGCACACGACTAGGTTTAATACAATTTATTAACAAAGACAAGGTATATCTTCACACAATACAGCTGTTAAATAACTTACAGTTCAACTCAGTCAGCTGAAGTTTGGCAAATATGGTTTATACAGTCAAATATTCCAGTCTGCAGGGTTTCTCACCATGCGCCAGACGAAATGGTCCAACCACTGCAGTATTTCTACAGCACTGAAACAGATCCACAAGTTCCAGCTTTAGTCTGTTCCACAGTTTTTCAAAGGAATGTACCAGTTTTATTCACAACAAAGTTACATAGTCTTTTCTCTAGGTGCCATTCCCTTTTCACAAGAGACAAACATTCTGATTTCCTGGACTATCAGCCCTATCTTTTGACAGGGTTTCTTATGCTGGTGTTCTTTATTATGAGCTTCACTTTAAATGACCTAGTACAAGTATCATATTTTCTAGTATACGTGATTAATAGGTTTGTTCCTATATTATACAGCATATGTGCAATGTTACCTACAGCATTTGACACAAACTGTACAGCAATTTTCCTGCACTAAACAGCCTCTACACCATACGTATTTAGTACAATAAACCATCATTTCGTAAGAACTAATGACTATTTTAGATAAGAACACATTTACTTAAAAATAATGCTGTAACACACAGTTTAACGAACTACAGTCAAACTTAACAGTAGCACTTTAATCTTACACTAAACTTATATGCAATAACAATATCTCTACAAGCATTACAGGTAGTTTAACGCAAGCATATGATTTAATTGCATTACTCCAAAGTGGCCTGATGGGTGGAGAAGGCCTTACTGATTTGTTTCACCTGTTAATGAAAGACTTCCATTCTTTTTAACATTTTGTTTAGGTCAGTCCATTCAGTTGCACTGTTAGTACGAAGTACTACTTATCAAACTAGTTTATTACCATGTAGGTGGGTTGGTCATCAGACCCATACCTCTCAATCTCTTAAAGCAAGAAATCAGGACAAACCCTAAAATAATGGAGGAACAAATGCCAAAAATAGGGACAAATTTTTAAATATCGTCCTTATAAACTTAGAAAATTGCTAGCACAGCAAAATTTGTGTTAGCATGCATTTTCTGAAAGATATGAAATCTGCAACTCAAATGCATGGCGTTATTTATTGACTCTAGTCCTCAGTGATTTGCCAGAAAATCATTTTAAGAGGAACAAACCAAAAACACAAATCTGGATATTCTGAGGAAATTTGGACAGTTGAGAGGTATGATCAGATCCCTTACACAGACAACCTGGGTTCACTGAGAAGTACAAATACAAATAGTCACTAAGAATCTGTGGGGAGTGTTTCAGGAAATTGCTTTTAGTGACTTTTTTCTGATTGTGTTCCCTGTCCTCACACACACACACAGAAATAATAAGCTATTTCATCATTTTGTCTGTTACAAATAGTACATTAATTAAAATGTTTATGTTAAAGCTGTGACTCTGTGAAACATAAGGACCTTCATCAACTCACTCCTACTCTCTGCCAGTGGTGTACTGTTCTCCAGAGTCAATACAGCCCAACTGTTCTCTGAGGAATACAGATGTCTAGATCAAGTTCTATACATCAAATATTTGCTTTGTGGCTCGAATAGAAGGGAAAGAAGGTTAGCATCTTGTGTGGGCTTTTCTTGGTAAATACTAGTAAAGTAATACATTATATTGTATCGATATTGAGTGGGGTAGCAATTGGAGCTCAAGTAGCTCCAGTGTTTGCTAATCTAATTCTATGTTGGTGGGAAGAGGAGTTTTTAAGAACCCTCTTTTTCATCATGTAAGCTTTTACAAAAGATATATAGATGATTTATTTTTTATTTGGGCAAGCGACAGTCACATTATATGAATTTTTGCAGCAAGTTAATGATAGTGTGAGATGGCTTAATTTCACACTAATCTATCTGGGGGAGTCATTTCATTTTTTGGATATAACAATCTGTTTAAATATCCAAGAAAATATGTTTTCTAGTAACATTTTCAGGAAAAGCACGTTCACCAATAATTACCTAAATTACAATAGTTTTATTCTCCTTTTATGAAATTAAATGTTTTTCGTGGGCAAATTATCAGACTAAGTTATCTGATTAGTGACAATGTGTTTTTTTTAGAGGAAATTACCAAAGTTATTAAGCTGTTCGAAAAAAAGGGGATATCCTTCTGCAAAACTGGCTGTTATTGCCAATAATGTTAAGGAACAAAGGAACGATAAATTTCCTTCCATCATCAAGGCAGGTTTTCATGCCAAAAAGATCATTGATAACAGAGTTTAATTGTTCCTTTCCTGTGCCTTTAAAAGTATTGAAGATACTAAAATAAGGCAAATTGTTAGTGATAACTAGAAAATTTTATTGGGAAATCAAGAACTTACAAAGTATAGGAGACAAGCCTAAGTTCATATATATATATATATATATATATATATATATATATATACATATATATATATATATATATATATATATATATATATATATATATATATATATATATATATATATACATATATATATATATATATATACATATATATATATATTTATATATATATATATATATATATATATATATATATATATATATATTTATATACATATATACATAGAAATATATATATATATATACATATATATATATATATATATATATATATATATATATATATATATATATATATATATATATATATATATATATATATATATATATATATATATATATATATATATATATATAAATATATATATAAATATATAAATATATATAAACATATATATATATATATATATATATATAAATATATATATATAAATATACATATATATATATATATATATATATATATATATATATATATATATATATAAATATACATATATATATATATATATATATATATATAAATATACAAGAACTGGAAATCTGAAACAATTTTTAGAAAGTTCATCAAATGTAAGGACGCTGACACAAACAGATAAGAAATTAGGAACATCTCCATGCAATGGATGTTCACAATGTAGATACATTTTGGTTATGAGCAGTTTATATTTTGAACAAAACAATTATCTTTATACTGCAAAAGATAGGTTCACATGTCAGAGTGATGGACTAGTCTATGTCGCAGTTTGCTCTACATGTAAGTTTTTTTATATAGGAAAAACATACGTAGGCTGGCAGACAGAATTAGGGAGCATGTTATGGCAATAAAAAAGAAAGGCAATAGTAATACATTAGGAGGCATTCTCAGAAATGTGTGGATTTTAAGAAATTTCAGTTCTTGGTATTGGAAAGTGTTAACGGGGAAAGATTTACCGATACCTCCAATGCATATTTGGAATATCTAGAGCTCAAATAGGAAATATTTTTAGAGCAGATATTCCACCTGGTATTAATGAGAAAATATATATAAAATGTTTTTTTTTAAGTTTAATAACATTTGATTAAATAAGATATACACTACATTTTTAATATGTTTTTTACATAAGTACTTTGGTACATGACTTTTGTAAAAAAATGATGCAATAAACTTTTATTAACAAGTAGAGAATAATTAATATTCATGTATTTTACTTGAAGTTTGATTGCTATTGGCTGATTTGGATCTTAACCAATTAATGGGTATAAAAAGGGAGTTGCATGGCTGTGTATGTAGTTTCTGATGACGTTCTGTAAATTAAATGAACAAAAGCGCTTAAACTATCTGATGTGCTTGGCTGCCGTTTTGTTCTTTTAATAAATATTTGTATGAAATTACTGCATAGTAAAACTGTACACATACAGTACAATTACTTTGGGTTAATTGTATTAAATAATGTACTTCATTGTTATTGTGATGCCCCTGCACTAGCCCAGTAATCAAGAAGCCTCAATCCTCACCACTAACACCAGTGAGGGGCGTGCACACTGGGAGGATAACCAGTACACACAAAGTAAAGTAAAATTTCCCTTAAGAGCACACAGAGATCACAGTCAGTCTGGGGCTGGTTTCTCCCTCTCTCTCCAGATCCCCTATAAGACTCCCCACTGGCACAACTATACAGTTAAAATCTCAGCAGAGCGGTCAAGCCAAAACTCCCGGCCCTCTCTGTCCAACCAGTGCTTCGTGTCCCTGCCCAAGTAGCTGACACACACACACTTTGAGATTTGATTTATATACAAACACACAGACACTCCTGGGGAAGCTTGACACAGGCTTGCTAGCTATGCCTCCTTCTGCCCAGACTATAAGGTAGTATCACCTGCCACCAACCAGCCCTATCAGCTACTAAAGGCCTTTACAAAGGGTGACCAATTCTACTGTGTAATGTTACTATTATGCAAATGGCAAGTGTGCCCAAGACGTTAAGGCTATTTTAGAGTGGCCTGTACAGTGTTACCAAATACATGCAAGTATGCTAAGAGCTTAAATATCTCTAAACAAAATCATTCACAATTAAAAGGTTTAAATATATTTAATAATAAAAGCACAAGATAGTATTCATTAACTCAATACAGTGACAATAAGAGTTCAGAATCACAGGAGATATTTTAAAACAACATTGCAGGACAGTCTCACATGACTACAGACAACATCTAGACTAATCTTGCTATAGTAATATCTATCTCTAAAAAAAATACTATGATCTAAGTCTTACTTACAAAGCAAAGACAAGTGCTTGTGAGAGGATGTTTACAGGTCCAGAACAAGATACAAAATGCCCAGACTCATTCTCTGAAATAGTTCTTAAATTACTAACAAACATTTCTGCTGGGTCATCTCATATTACATCATTCTTGTCAACTCTGCTTTTAGTTTCCAGGCTAACGGGAACTTAAAATATAACACCTCATTGTCAAGAATACTTATCTCTTAGAACCTGACACTTATCTCTTAGAAACTTCCCTGGAACTGGAAATCATAAACCTGTTTAACACCTTTACATTTGAAACCTACAATTACCTCTGTATCCAGTCAATAACAAAGCCTAGAACTCTAGACATTGTGTCTGCTTTGAGCTGAAACAGAGATAACAGAGTCATAAACAATTTCCATTTCTTTTCTTAGAGTTTGCAAGTTAACTTTGTATATTCCAGCTTTTACCATCAACATATATATTTGTATAGGCATGTAGTTTATACGCATTTTTGCTCGTCTCCAGCAGAGTGCACTGTGGTTACATTTTTGAAGCTCAGCACATAACATACTTTAACACACACATAATATATAGTTCTCTTACATTTGTAAGACAAGCCTATGGATCATATTAATATTTACAAATGACCTAGGATTATTTACAAAATTCTAGCTAACTGGGCTGGCAGACTTCACTTTTATTGCCACAGTATTTATTCACCAGGTACTTTGCACACAAAGGTCTTACACAGATACACCAGTTAGATTAAAAGACTAATTAATATGGAATATTAATCATTAATTAATTATTCCATAATATTAATTATGGAACTCTCTTCCACCTAGTCTCACCGAATCAACCTCCCTAAATACTTTCAGAAATGGCCTCTCCCACCACTTCAAATCCCACTGGCTTTGCCAATGTTCTAATCCAGACTAACCCATAGCTCCCCCTCAACCTCCTCAGTGAAATTACTATCCTCCTAGGCCTCAAGCCATCTACTCTCCCCCTGAAACTAACTACTTGTAGGTTTGTTTCTTATAATAATTGTTCACTGTACATCCTAATGTAACTTTTTCTTACCTGTGTATACTAACTATATGATGCTTTGTTTTTCTCTTTATAATTGTTATTGTACATACTAATGTAACTTTTTTCTTCCCTGGGTATTTAGTGCATAACTACAATCGTATGTTAGCTGTCAAACATTGTTGTAACCTACTATGTACTATTGGAACTTTTTGTAACCTACTATGTACTATTGGAGCTTTTCTCCCCGGGCCTCCGCTGAAAATGGACATGTGTCCAGTCGGACTTTCCCGGTCAACAAATGTAAAATAAAATAATAAATAAATTAACCATACTACATGTGCTTGAGCAATAACTTTTAAACTATTATCCATTTACACATTAATCACCTTTGGAATCCCTATCAAAACCTATCTGTTCATCAAGCACCATGTGCACATAGCAAATTAGTGGATTTAATATACTTTCTACCAAATAAGTTTAGGTGAGGAAAAATGAAAAAAAAAAATACAAAACTCTCTCTCTCTCACACATACACTCACATATTCAGCCAGCATACTGAAAATCACCAATGAATTACATGTACAAAAGTTTACATCAAATATGTATATCCTTCTTTTATAATATTAAATATTCTAGATGTTACTTAACAATCCAGTTAACTGTACTCGCCAATACGTGAGCATGCGCACTGGTTAAATATTTGTTTTTGACAGCTTACATTTATCTGTACAGTTCTGCATACCTCTCAAGTGTACCTCATTACGAGGAACGTACCTCATTTGGGGTCTTAAAAAGGTCATGTTCCTCAAAGTTCCTCAATGTTCCACATTAAAAGACTCTGTCACACATTCAGTGTTAGGAATTGTTTTTAAGTGAAATCCATGATAAATAGAAATGAATCATATTAATTAACAGTGTATTTTAACCATCCTATGGCCTTCCTAGTTGAAGTTGTTAGTAAGCCATTAGTATGTGTTCCACATTTTGCCCATTTGTTTCACATTATGAGGGCTAGTGTTCCTCATTTTGGAGATGGAAGGATGAGAGCTATGTGCATCTCGGAACTAAGAAGTGAGCAATTCAGGAATCAGGCAATATTTATCAAGTATAACTACCACCATTCATTAATACGACACAGCTCCCATGAGACAGAGAACAACCGATAGATTAAAGAGGACTGAGAAGAGCACTTCTCTTTTGCTACAAAACTGCGTAAAGTAAGCAGAACGCGGACAACGATGTAAACTTACTTTAGAAAGATAAAACTGTGCCACCGATTCAACAATAAACCCGCTTTAAACCAAGGTTTACCAGTAATTTGCATTGTGCTTGAGACCACCCAATAAACAAAATCAGAAAAATGAACCTTACCCCCAAGACCAGATGGAATGAACTGTCATCAACGTATCGGTAATCATTCCAACTGAAGTACCAAAAACAGTGCCCTGCCCACTAAGTCACCCTACCTGCTGTAATGCAGTGCAGTTGGAACACGTTCCTGTAACTGCATCTGGACAAGTTCCTGTAGAAGTATCAATGTTGGTCTCCCCGGGCATCATTTTAAGACGCAGCCAGGACTACTGCAAAGTGCAGCAGCCTACAAGTTATTTACTTCAGCAAAGAAATGAAAGTGTTTCCACGCGAACGCGATAAAATACTAGGTAACAACTTTTATTTGTCGCGCCCCAGACGTTTAATCGCTGACGTTCACGAGCGACGTCCATGAAGAAAGGACCCTACTTCAGTCCTCAAAAACCTGAACAGATAACTGCTTTAACTGTACAGTTTAATCAAGGTAAAATTGAATGTCGTATTGTAACAATAATATCGCTATTATTTTTACAATAAGCGTGTACACAATTCAAACATAATAACCCAACCAAAACATAATAATAAAATAGCTTGAACCTATTTTATTCAGGACGACATTTTGAAAGCGTTTTATTATTGTCTTCTCACTCTTTTTACGTAATTGTGAGTATTTCGTAAAGTCTCACGTTGAAGTGTTAGTATAATATAATATAAGAACACTATTTCGCTGGCCTTTTTCTAACGCTAATTATTTCTATTGTCTGTATTTTTAAGTGTTTTGATTAGCGTGTTGACGGGGGCAGGGAAAGATTTCGTGCTTCTTTGCATATGTCTACTACGTCAGCCTTCCCACATGAATAGAAAACGCAACTGTCTGTGTCGAAAATACGTTTTTCTTAGTCTGTACGTAATTAGTTTTGTATGTAAATACTTCTAAGGGATCGTTTGTGATAAAGAAGAATGTTTTTACCGCTGCCATCTACATGCATGATATTTGTATACTTAAGTATTGCATCATTAAAAAAAAAACACCTTGGCGATATAGTCTTAGAAATAACGTTAACAGACTCACACATTTTTAAACGTGCAGGAAGTAGTAAATATGTATATAGATTTGTACACAAATCATTTAACTCAGAATTTGGCACCGATCGTCCAAAAATTGAGGGGAAATGAGAAAAGGTGTTAGATCAAACTCAGAAACTACTAATTGTCATTATCCACGATACATTGTAACATTAACGGTAGAAAGCACTAACTATCATTACCTACGAATACATGTTAATTCACATTCTCTGTCAACTTTGTAAGTTAATAGTAACCATATTTAACAATGTATAACTTACAAAGTTGACATGTATTTATTTATTTGTTTAACTTTGTCCATACTTTTTCAGGTAAAATGTTAAAATGCATGCTTGCATATTTGTAAATTGGGGGAGGGGTGAGGGGGATAGATAATTAATATCCGTACTTTATTTACTTAATTAATGAATTTATTTATTTGTTCTAGTTAGCATTTTTTGACCGGAAAAGCCCTGCTGGGAAACTATGACTCTTTTTGCTGGTGGTCCGAGGAGAAAAGCCCCACAATATATCACATGCATTATACAAAATCTTCTTCCGGCTTTTTCCCTGTTAGGGGTCGCCGCAGCAGATCACCTGCCTGCTCGTGGCTGGCAGTGGAGTTTTACAGTGTTGAGTTGCCAGCCTGGCGCACAACCTTCCTTCCACAGAAGGCTCTAAGATGCATTATACAATTTAGATACAACCGATAGTTAATATTAAAGATAATATTATGTGGAATAGTTACTCATAAATGCATTCAGTATCATGCATAGTTAACAAATTCATTAAGCTTGACGGTAGGGATCATACAGTTTCATTTGAGGAAAACAGATATGTGTTAGGTGTGGAAACAGTTTACATACAAACCTTTTAAGAAAATGTAAATACACTTTACATACACACATCAACAGTAGAATGTTATTTACAACATTTACAAGCCGCGGTGGTACAGCGGTAGTGTTGTTGCCTCACAGCAAGAGGTTCTCCTGTTAAATTCTAGGCTGGAGTGCCTTCTGTGTGGAGTCTGCATGTCCTCCCTGTGGTTGAGTGGCCTCCGAAAGACATGTGTGAATGGGTGTGCCTTCGCTGAAGGTTGGGCGTTGGGCTGGCAACTCGGCACCATAAAAATCTACTGCCAATCATTAGCGGACCGGAGTTCTGCTGTGGTGACCCCTAACCGGGAAAAGCCAAAAAGACAAACAAAACAAGGTTGGGCTATGTAAAAGTAAAACATTACATATTAAAATTAACAGTCATTGACAAATGTGTAAACTGTTGTTACATAGTGTTGGTAGTCAATAAAAGTGGGTGATTCTGTAGAAATTCTTGCTATTACCTAGTAGGTAGAAAATATATGTAGAGATATGGAAACAGAGCTATAGATTTCTACATAAGAGTTATTATACAGAGGAGGGGCAACTGTGCACGAGGGCTTAGCTTAACTGGCTTCATCCTATAGTCCTGGGCTTGATTCTTTCAGTCTCTATTTGCCCGTTGTGTATGACCAAGTCACTTAATGTTATGAGATAGTGCTTTGCACCTTGTGGGTTTATCCAGATGAAAAATAAATCTTTGCACACTTTGTCTTCCTCAGTATAGCATGGTCTAAGGATGGGGTACTGAAAGAGGAGTCAGACAGACTGCATTTCATAGCCTTCAAGATGCAATCAAGTAGTTGTTGATATAGCTTGCAATGTATGCAAAGGTTAATCTGCAAACATAATGTAAGTAAGTGCACCCAGCTGGGGCATATCTTTCCACTGTAAGGAGCATGATATTCTCTTTGCTCTGACATGACTTTTACTCAGTGGTATGTTGTGAAGATGCAGCTTAGGTTAGACACACTGTACTAATTCATTCAAACCATGGGGAGGATTAAAACGCTATCCATGAAAATGCTTTTGTTCAGTTCATTGACACAAGTGGGTTGATGATAAAAAAATACAAGTATACAAGGCTTGTAGAGGAAGTACATGTTTTATTATTAAGAAACATGAGCAATCTGAATTCTGGTGAAAACTGTTTCAGAACTTGGAAAAATATCAGTATGCAAACAGAAATGTTAATAATCATAGGAGGGCTGGTTCACTTAAGCCAACTTAATTTAAGCCAAGCAGTGCAGAGACCTACCCCTCCATGATGAGCTCCACGGCAATATCCACATTGGCATCCATGACTTACCCATAGTGGCCTTTCAGATCAACAGATCACTGTGGAAAATAATTTAATTAATGAGGTCTGTCTGTGACAAGTGCAGGCTGTGTTTGACATATCAATTAATACATGGCTTTTCTGCACCCTTTCATATTCAGACATGTATTTCCTTTTCTATACAAGGACATTACAGCATTCAACAGGAAATACAGTGGTCATTTCCCAATCATCTACCTGAAGGATCAGAACTAGCACCTTGATGTGCTGATTCACCATGTGAAAGATCATATCTGATTTCTCAGGACCCAACAGGACAGAGCCACTACAATGCATGGCATCTATGACACCACCCCACTCCCTTCAGCCCTGGCTGCCATGGATTGCATATATGTTGCAGTTAAGACACCATACGGCTCCAATAGGGATCTCAATTATTCTCTGAATTTCTGGATCACCATCAATACAGATGTCCTGACAATAAATGCTTTTGTTCAAAATTCAGGCATTATGCTATATGCCTGTCAAACTGCCAAATGTGTACTGTACTCATTTGCAACTCAGAAGACTAAATATCCACTTTTAATATATATTTTTGTTTTGAGTTTAATTTGTTAATGATGTTTACACTATGTCTGCTGTGAACACATTGCTGCACATTATGAGTGAAATGTTTTACAAGTTATAGTAGTAGTTATATTTGTTATAATACCTTCATTATTCATGGATTGTTATGTTTTGCTTCTCTGTTCTCAATATTCTTTTATGTTGCTTTTGTAACATCTCATGTTTGATTGTTGTCTTTGCCTTCACAGCCCAGGTCATGGCTGAAAGGATCATTGGACCAGTTCACTTACCTGGCTAACAAGTGTTAAATAAATAACATAAAATAAATAAACTGTATGATGTAAACAGTCACCCAATGGACAGTACATGTTTTATTTATTCTATTTTATTTTATTTAGTTATGTACTTCTTTATATTTGTTTGCTTGTTTCAGTCATTAGCAAGGTATGTGAATTGGTCCAGAGACCCAGACCTTTAGACGAAAATAAATATATAATGTAATATTTGTAAACATTCTAGTATACAGAAAATGCCAAAGAATACAACTGAAATATTTTATTACATCAACTAGATTCTATGTAAATTAGTGATACTAATACATAAAGAAAATAAAGAGTAGTTCCTAAAGCTCATCATCAGTCCTTTATGGAGTAATTACATAACTATGTACAGAAAATTTACAGTAATTGTCTAGCATCTTTTCAGCAATGTTACAAAGAATCTAGTGGTCTGTGTGACCAGCTAATAGCTTAATATGGAAATTTTACTGTTGGTATATATATATATATATATATATATATATATATATATATATATATATATATACAGTCATATATAATATACATATTTGTTTTCAGCAGCTTAAACAGTAGAAAGCAGAGACTAAATAAGTAAAAAGCTTTTGTGGAATGTCTTTTACTAGGATTGGTAAAGCAGTGGTATTTATAAGAATCCATTAGATATTCATTTAGTGTTCTTGTAAAAGCGATATAGTCAGCAGTACATTATATTTCTTGTGGCACCATGTTCTAGCTGTCTGGTATACTTTTTGATGATGATTTTTCATCATTAGATCAGCTGAGTGGAGATCAAACCATTGCAATTCCCTGTTGATATCTTACAGAGTATGTGGTTTCCCTTCTTTTATCACAGATGAAGCAGAATTGTTTGGTACAGTAATATGTATCATGACGACGCACACATAATAGAGTCATACAGAATAAATTGACACATATAGTGTACTAGTTGCTATAATTAAACCAATGCAAACTATCTGATGCAGGACATGGTCTGTTCACATTGTACATTAGATATTACTGCTTGAAAACACTAACAGAAAAGTGTCATCAGGGCAAGCATTATCAATACCACAGATGACAGCTTATACATCACATAATAGCAAAGAAAATATAGGCACAGAAAAGCACAGGAAACAAACAGGGCATTGATCAGACATCTTATCACTGCTCTGGGAGCCAGCTATGAGTAGTTCTTTATAAAGTTCCATCAGAGTGTATCACAATATAAACCGTGGGGCATTCCAAAGGGTCTGTCCTATGTTGTGCCAAGGGCTATCTTGTGGAGTAGTTTGAAGCACAATGGTATACAATAGTATGCCTCTATCCTTTTCCTTCAAAGCAAAGTGAAATACAGTATGCCTCAATCCAGATGTTTCAGTAACTGAACAACATGCATATAGGAACTGAAATATGCAACATTGTGACAGCAATACACTAAACTTTGCTAAAGCATGTGATTGCACTGTACAGGACATTACTATGGAATGATACTTTGAGGCTGCCAGCTCAGCTAGCTAGGATTTTGTAAATAATTCTATGTCATTTGTGAATATTAATATGATCCATAGGCTTGTCTTATAAATGTAAGAGATATTTTATGTGTGTATTAAATTGCTGGTGCAGAAGTGTGTGTTGAACTGTATGTTCTGTACTGAGCTTAAAAAATGTAACCACAGTGTACCCTACTGGAAAAGAACAGAATTAACTTGCAAACTCTAAGAAAATAAGTTAATTGTTTACAATGGTGTTTATCTCAGCTAGGAGACAGAATGTCTGCAGCTAGAAATTCTTTCTATTGCCTGGAAACATAAATAATTACAGGTTTCAAAGGTAAAAGAGTTTAACTGTTTTACGACTTCCAGTTCCAGTTCCAAGCAAACTTCTGAGAGATAAGTATTTTTGACACAGAGGTGCTAAATTTTAAGTTTTTGTTAGCCTGGGAACTGAAGGCAGAGGTGACAAAGAATGATGTAATCTGAGATAACCCAGAAGAAATGTTTGATAGTAATTTAAGAACTATCTCAGAGAGTGAGTCTGTGCATAGGTTCATAGGTTGGTACTAGGCTATTGGCCCTAGGGCCTATACAAGCCTAGCCATAACATTTCCCTGGCTATTTCTTCCCACACTATTTACTTCCCTGGACCCCTGTCTAGCAGGGCGACTGATGTGATCCCTGGGGTATTTCCTTTCTCCCATCCAATCGTCAAGGTTCTTTTTGAAGAGGGCCAAAGAGGCACTCTGCTTAACACGTATGGGCAGTCTATTCCAGAGTCTGTTGAGTCTCTGGGTTAGGAACCTATCCCTTCAGCATGTTTTGTTTATTGTGATGACAAGGTTTAGTCCCTGGAGCATGTGGCTCTGAGGGATTGGGATTTATTTAAGTGTAGTATGTCCAACAGCTGTAGGTTTGACATGGCCTTGTATGTTAAGCAGAGATCGCCTCTGAGTAGACGATATGCAGTATAGCTGGAGTTTTTTAAGGCGGTCAGCATAGGGCATCTGCTTTAGGCCTGTGATTCTTTTAGTGAGGTATTTCTGCGGCCTTTCCAGTTGTTGCAGATGTCTTGAGAGGTACATACCAAATGGGGAGTTGTATTCTATAATGGGTCTAAAGAAGGATGAGTACAGTGGGACAATGACCTCCTTTTTTCTGGATGAAAAGCCCTTAGTGATGAGGTGCGCCACATAGAAGGATTTTCTGACTGTTGTGGCGATGTGGTTATCGAAGGTGAGACTACTGTCCACCTGTGTCCCTAAGTCTCTTATCACACTTTCGGTGTTTAGTGTACTGCCACCTATGTGGTAATTCACTAGTACATGTTTTACCCCAAAGGGGATAACTATACATTTCTTGGCAATTAGCTTGAGCCCATGGCTCTGGCACTAAGCATCTGTTTCTGCAAGGCCCTTTTGTAGAGTATCCACATAATTTGGGGATTCAGTAATGGCTCCCAGTTTGTAGTCATCATTTTGTATCTTGTATCATGCATTTTTTATCTTATCTTGGATCTGACAACATCCTCTCATCAGCACTTGTCTTGTTCTGTAAGCAAGTCATTTAGGGCATAGTATCTCTTAGATATAGATAGGAATACAGTAAAGAATGGTTTAGATGTTTTCTGTATTTATGTGAGACTGTCCTACAATGTTGTTTTAAAGTATTTCCTGTGATTCTGAACTCTTTTGTCAATGTGTTGAGTTATCGAGTATTGTCTTGTGCTTTTATTTATTAAATGTGTTTAGGTTGATAGGCTCATAGGTGTGTACTAGGCTAACAGCCCTGGAGCTTATATAAGCCTAGCCAAAGAAGATTCCCCGGCATCATGCTGCCCAAAGTTAGTTCCCATTGCCCCTGTCAAGTAAGGCTACTGAAGTGATCCCCAGGGAGAACTTCCTATTGCCCATCCACTCGTCAAGATTTTTCTTAAAGAGGGCCAGTGAAGTTCTCTGCTTGACATGAATGGGAAGCTTGTTCCAGACTATGGGAAGTCTCTGGGTTAGGAACCTATCCCTCCAGCACGTTCTGTTTATTGTGGTAATGGGATTTAGGTTCCTGGAGTGTGTAGCACGGAGGGATTGGGATTTCTTTAGGTGTAGCATATCTAGCAGCTCTGGGTCAGATATGGCTTTGTAGATCAAGCAGAGATCACCTCTAAGTAGGCGATAAGAGACAGAGTATAGCCGGAGTTGTTTGAGTCTCTTTGTATAGGGCATGTGTCTAAGGCCTAAGATCCTCTTATTGAGGTATTTTAGTGGCCTTTACAGTTATTGTAGGTGTCTAGTGAGGTACATACAAAATGGGGTCTTGTATTCTATAATAGGTCTAATGAGGGACGAGTAGAGAGGGATTATGACCTCTTTCTTCCTGGACGAGAAACCTTTTGTAATGAGATGTGCCACATAGAAGGACTTTCTAACTACAGTGGCAATATGGTTATCAAAGGAGAGATTGCTGTCATCCTTTGTCCCCAGGTATCTTATGACACCTTCAGTGTTTAGTGGACTACCGCCTATGTGGTAGTTCATGGGCACCGAATTTTTCCCAAAGGGAATGACAATACACTTTATTGCATTGAGCTTAAGGCCATGGTTTCAGCACCAGTCATTGGTGTCAGTGAGGCCTTTTTGTAGAATGTCTGCATCAGTTGGAGAATCAATAATGGCTCCCAGTTTGCAATCATCTGCGAACTTGGTCAGCCAGAGTCCCTTTGTGTTGGCTTGAACTTCAGAAAAGTAGATGCCAAACAGGAGAGGACATAGGACCGATCTCTATGGGACACCACTTATAACTGATCGGTAGTCAGATTTGGAGTCCACTACTTTCACAGTGTGGGTTCTATCAGTCAGTTGGCAACCCATCTTATGACATAGGGGTTTATGCCTAGTTTAGTGAGTCTATCTATGATTCCTGAGTGAGGGATGGTGTCGAAGGCCTTGGCAAGATCTAAGTAGGCTGTGTGAACTACCTTGCCATCATCCACAGCTCTGGTGACAGACTCGAAGAAGTCTTATCGGGTTGAGCAGGCATGATCTACCTTTCACAAACCCAAATTGCGTGGGGATCATAGTCTGGAGATTCCCTATGTTCTTATTTATAAGGTCCATGATGATGTGCTCCATAGCCTTACATATCAGACTCATCAGACTAATGGGGTGGTAGTTCCCAGGTTCTGTAGTCACTCCCCCTTTGTGGAGTGGGATGACCTTAGCAGTGTGCCAT
>NC_056731.1:803971074-803976074 GCF_019279795.1 Protopterus annectens | reverse complement strand
GTTTATTGGTCATATCTGGAAACTTATTTGTTTTACAATTAATATCCTTTCCTTTTGTATTCCTCATGATAGAGTCAAAGTGATTTTGCAAAAAATAAGCAATATAGGGTTCTGGTCAACTTTTTAGTTTTGCTCTTTACTCAGTTTTTGTCTATAACCACACCAACACACTGATGGCATAGTAGGCGAAGAGCAAATTATTTTCATACACATACAAAGCATCATGGGTAATTAAAAGACCACACTTCTTTAGAGGAGCTGCATCTCATTTACATTGGGGTTTCAATACTGCATCACCATGTGTTAATTTTCAGCGTGAGGTGCTCCATCTGCAAGAACTAGATGAAAACTTCCCTCTGTAGGAAGAAATAAGTCACTTCTATTGTATTTAACATGGGAATACCGAAGCTTATACATTAATTTAGGTACTGAAGCATTCTGAGTTCAGTCTTTCCTTATGTCATGGTAGGGATTTTCAGCTCTATCAACTGGAAAAGCAACACTCTTTTAGCTTTAAAAACTGTATAATTTGGCATTGTATATGGCAAGGAGGTTATACCAAACTCTAAAGGTCTGTCACTTAATATGTGCCTTTGAACACGACTAATACATTTTAAGTAGACAGCGTCTATCCTTTACAAAGCCAAACTGTTGGGGGTCAAGTCTAGTAAGATTCTCGATATTGCAGTTTATGAAGTCAGTTATAACACATTCCATGTTTTTGCAGATGAGACTTATAAGGGTGACAGTTCTGTAATTACCTGGGTCAGTTGTTAAGACCCCCCCTGATGGAGGAATGTCACCAATGCAGTACACCACTCATCAGGACCCAGTAGCCAAACCTAAGCACAAAATAAACCTGTAACTGTTGAAGGTGCACTGTTACAAAGAACAAAATCCAAAGAGAAAAGCAGTGACACCAACACAGACAACTGGCAAACCTGTTAAAATCCAACAAAAAAGATGATCACAAATCTTTTACTGAAAACTTGAGACATAAAACATTAAACAATTTAAGGAGTGTGTCTGCAATGCTAGATGCTAATGTGCCTTGTGTGTTAAGCCTGTTATTGGCAATAGTGGATTAAGTATACCTTGGGCCCTAGGCAGTTATCATGCCATGGACCCCACTCTCCTCTTTTTTTGTGTGGGGGGGCAATGTGTAACAGTTTGTGTTCTGTTGGATTCATCTTCTGATTTGAGATGATTCACATTGCTGTCAGTATAATCCACAAATGTCTAACTATGATAAACAAATGGCCACAGTAAATTATTCCATCCTGCTTTAAACAAATGTACCCAAGATCTACCGCACCAAACTGATGACTGTTTAACTTGATCATAGCAGCAAGATAAGACATTTCCATCCAAAGGCAGCCTCCATATTCAGAAGCCATGGCCCCATTGTTGACTGTGTACACTTCTGATGTCTGAATGTAATAAAATAATAATTATGGGCACAGTAATGTATTTCAGGTTTCCTTCACTCAAATAGTAGACTAAGCATTCTGACCTATTTCACATAAATGAACATTAGTCCTGTAGAGCCGAATTTTTAAACTGATCAAAAGATAAGGAAGTATGTTGCTTCCATCCTCATACAGTCCTCACACTCGCTGAGCAATTATATCTTCTTTGCTGTATGCACCTCAACTGATTGTGGTAAAAAAATAAATACCTCTCAACCTCTTAGAGCAAGAATCAAAACAAAGACATAAAACAATGAGTGTCAGAAACCCACAATCAGAGACAGATTAAATACTGCTGTTATACACTGAGAAGGTTACTAGAAAAAAAAGACTTTACATTAGCATACATTTTTCAAAAGAGGTTGAAGTTTTAGCAACTCTAGTCTTTAACAATTTGCCAGAAAACTACAAATTTTATGAGGAGCAAATATGAGGCAAAATCAGAGGCATTTGGCAAACTTGGGGATAGTTTTAAGCTATCTAATTTTAATTTTGTTTCACATAAACAGCAGACACCCTATAAGTATTTCTTCTTATTTCACACAAATGCACATTAGTCTGTGAAACCAGATGGTTATCTGTGTAAATGACAAGATGGTAAATTCCACCACCCAACAGTCCAATTAACCTGGGTTCAATTACTGGCTTAGACAACTGAGGTGCTGACAGGGAAGGAAGAGCATGCCCATCTTAGGAGAGAGGGCACATGCTCATTCCTTGGAATTGATCCCTGTTGGAAGCTATGTGCATGTAGGGGGTTGTTGTACCTGAGACACCACAGAGGTGAGAATTTATGATAGTGCACCCTTATTGCATGCCCACTCCTAGGCATACAAGTGTATGTGGATGGAGAAAGGATAGGGCTTAACAAAAAAAAAAAACAAACAAACAAAAACACCCCTGGCTGCAGTATGACACTGCACTGGAATCTTTCCTCACCATTCCTGGACATATGGTCAGGTAGAACCAAGTAGAAGCTAAAGGTGGACCATCTTAGACCTGGGGAATGATGCCAGAAGTCAGTGGCAGGTGATGGTCAGCTGTGGGAGCAAAAAAGGTGTTATTTAATTACTGCAATCCTCAGTGATTTGCCAGAATACATCAAATTTTATGAGGAACTGATCAAAATTAAACAAAATCTTGGATATTCTGTAAAACCAGGGAAAGTTTCATTTTTTTCACACAGACAGTATGCAAAGCTTATTTCATACAAGTAGACATGAGTCCTCTAAAGCCAGGCTATAAGCTGAGCACATAACAAGAGGGTAAGTGGCTTTTATCCACAGCCATCTTCCTCTCCCCATTTAGTGACTGCAGTCCTCAATGATCTGTCAGAAAATCAGAGATTTTATGAGCCCCGGATCAAACAATGTGAGACAAAGTCAGGGATGTTTTGCAAGATCAGGGACAGGTTCAACATGGATTCACATAAGCAGAACCCAGACAGCAACTACACAAACTTATTTCATACAAACACACCATAGTCCTGTAAAGCCAGACTGCAGCTGATCAAAAAACAAGAGGATAAGTTGCCTTCTTCCTCAATCACCCCACAATTTACTGACTGCAATCCTGAATGGCTTGCTTGTAAACCATGCATTTTATGAGGCACATTCCAAAATAGGAGACAAAGTTAGGAACAGTTTCTACTTGGCTTCGCACAAATTGCACCCAAAGAGTACATATTCCAACTTATTTCATACAAATACACAATAGTACTGTAAAGCCAGACTGTAAGCTCGGCAAACAACATGATGTTAAGTGGTAGACTAAAATCATTTAGCAAGGTCAGTGACATTCTATGAAATCAGAGACAGTTTCAAATTTGTTTCACACAAGAAGTGTGCCAAGGGTAAATATTCCAATTTACTTTACACAAATGTACATTAGCCCTTCGTGCCAGATTCTGCAAATGAGGAGGGTAGGTTGCTTTCTTCCACATCACAGCTTATCCCACATCTGGTTGCCTGTCAGCGTATTAAAAAAGGCTAGGCATTTCACACCATTACACACAGCCCTTAATGCCAGACTTTAAACTATGCAAATAAATGGGGGGGTTTCTTTAATTCATAACACAACTAAACCCACAATCTGGTTCCGTATCAGAATATTAAAAAGAGTAAATATTCTAGTTTATACAACACAAATCCACACCACCCCATAATGCCAGACTTTAAACTGATGAAATAAAGAGGACAAATTGCTTTCATCCACAGTACATCTAGTTCCCTCCTATCTGGTTGCCTTCTAGCATATTAAAAAAATAATACATTTCTAGTTTGTTTCACACAAATCTACATCACGCCTTAAAGTCAGACTTTAAAGTAAACAAATGAAAAGGGCATTTTGCTTTTTCATTCACAGCAATTAGCCCTCTGTTATCAAATTGACTGCTAGTGTATTAAAAGAAATTACTTACCTTGGTTACCAGAGTAACATGACCTGCTGCTGTACTTCAAGCTGACAATCCACATGCTGTCATCCAGAATGATACCTCAATACAAACAGAACATTTAACTTAACAGTAGGCTTAGTTTCTGGTTTCATTCCAGGGGGATCCAGTACCTGATAGACTGGGAAGATATGATCGACAGACCATGATGCTTTGCCAGAGACGGCCTGCATCTGTCTTACCTGGGCTTCAGGCTTCTGGCAAAGGCTTTTTCCTCCCCTATAGTACCTTTTTTAGGAAAAGTGATGTGGTTAAAACTACCAACATAAAAATTTCAGCAAAACACAAATTAAATGTTATGCTGCTAAATGCTAGGAGACTAAACATGAAACCACACTCATTGCAAATATTCCTAACCCTAGAGAATGCTGACATCTGTGCAGTCATGGAGACCTGGTTCAAGGCTGCGAAGAGCACCCCAGGCTTACCTGGTTACTCATCCTATCGTATATTCAGACCCCAAACTGTGGGCAGTAAAGCCAAAAGAGGTGGAGTTTCAATATATATTAAAGACATACACACCTCCAGGCTCGTCAAACAGTATGATGCACAGGAGACACTCCAGGTGCAGTTAACCATTGACAAGACCCTTATTCAAATCATAGCTAGTTACAGGCCCCAAATCTGACTGAAGATGCCCAATCTGCCTATTTGGACCTGTTAGAATCTTTCAAGATTCAACCCTTCACCCTGATCCTGGGTGACTTTAACTTCCCAAACAAAGACTGGAATAACTACTCATGCCAGAACACAAATGCCCAGAGATTCATTGATTTTGTCAATGCAAATGCCTTGGAACAGCTAGTCGATACCCCCACAAGAGGTGATAATATGTTGGACTTGGTATTAACCAACATGAGTAACCACTGCAGCATCCCTACAGTATCATCCTCCCTGGCAAGATCCAACCACAAAGTGGTCACTTTTGAAGTCATCATTTCTCCACCCCCCCCCCCCAGCTAGGATCACACATAAAAACTTCTCCAAAGCTGATTACAGCCTCCTGATGGATGGTATAAACAGCTTCACAGCCCCCTCCCCCTCTGTAGGAACTGGCACCAATATCCAAAAATACACCA
>NC_056731.1:803948574-803958574 GCF_019279795.1 Protopterus annectens | reverse complement strand
TTATTAATATTGTTTCGTTTATATTTTTGCATAACACTATTCCTAAATAATTTAGCATAAGTTCTTGTTTTCCTATGATGGATTTATCTGTAACTTGTAGTTCTTTTTTCTTATTTAAAAATAGAAATTTTGATTTTGATCTATTAAAGTACAGACCTGAAATCTTATAAATTTCTCAATTACTTCTTCTACCTCTCCTAATGACTCTCTGGAGTTTGATAGGGTTAATAAAAATATCATCAGCAAAAAGCATTATTTTAGATATGTACTGGTCATAGACTTCTATTCCTTTTATTCTTGGATTATTGCTTATTATTTCTACAAGTATTTGTATAGCCAAAGCAAATAAAATAGGAGAAAGGGGACATCCTTGTTTAGTACCTTTCCTTATATGGATAGATTCTGAGGTGAAAGGACCTAATTTAATGTAGGCTAAGTTATTAATATATATATATGTATATATATATATATATATATATATATATATATATATATATATATATATATGTTTTTTAGTAATAAGATGAAGGAAGGAGGAAATTTAAATAATGCTAAAGTTTTAAATAGATATTCCCATTTGAGGGAATTGAAGGCTTTTTCTATGTCTAATCTGATTACAAGTGTTTCTCTATCTTCTTTATTCACATAATCTATAAGAGCAAGTATCCTTTTAATATTATCATGTGTGTGCTTGTTATATAAAATTTCAGTTTGAGCATTATTAATTGTCTTTGAAAGTGAGATTTTCATTCTGTTAGCTAGGATTGACATGAATATTTTGTAATCATTATTCAGTAATGATATAGGTCTGTATGAGGTGCAAAGGTCTGATGGTTTATTATCTTTTAGAATTGATGTTATGAGAGAATATTTCCATGAGTATCTTTGCTTCTGACTGGACTTCTAGCAGAGTTTTATGAAAAAAGGGAGATTACTGTTGAAGGGAAGAGTTTGTAAATTTCCGTAATTATACCATCTATCCCTGGAGCTTTGTTAGATTTACTTTCTTTTATCTTGTCAACAATTTCTTTGTAGGATATAGGTTTTTGTAGGTCTAGTTTTAAGTTTTCTGAAATTTTTTTTATATTGTTAAGGTTTGTATCTAAGTTTATTTGGTTGGTATCTAAATCTTCTTTTTTGAAGTGTTCCATATAATGGAACCAAAATGCTTCAAGGATGTCTCCTATATCTGATACTTTATTCCCTTTCTTTTCATGATATATACTACTAATATTATTTGATTTAGATTGTATTTTAATTCTTGTAGATAAGTTATGTAGATATCTGGGGGAGGTGGCTAATGAGTTTATTTTTAATTTTTCCAAGGCTAGACAGGTTTTGTGTGTTAGAATTTCATTATATTTTTCATTTAATTCCTCTGTTTCTTTTTTGACTTCTGGACAATTCTGATTTTTTTTTAGATTTTGCTGTCAAGAGTCTGGTTTGCAAGTCTAATGATTCAGATTCCCACTCTCTAACTTCGATTTTGTACCAGCTAAGGGTCTTATCAAATAAATACGCTTTTAATGAGTCCCAAACCATGACTCTACAGATTTCTGTTGTGTTACTACTTTCAAGAAATAATTGTAGTTATGACAACATCCAGGGTGTGAATTCTTTAATTTTCGTGATATATGATGGAATTCTAGTTGAGAGGATTAAAGGTTTAAACTCTATTTGGAGCTTCATTATCAGAGAGTCATGATCTGAGAAGGGGCATGGAACTATTGAGAAGTTGAGGATTTTTGTTTGTAAATATTGAACTACAAATAATTTGTTTATTCTGGTTTCTGTTCCAAATCTATGGTCTTTATGGGAAAATAATAAGGATTTATCATCTTTTACTTTAAATGTGTCTATTAAATGAAATAAAGCAATCCATCTTTTTAAGGATTTTGAAATAGTTGCTATGCAAAAAGACTTATTGGTGGTTTCTGAAGCTTCTAAGGTACAATTAAAGTCTCCTCCCAGTATAAGATTTCCTTTATAATTGTTGGAAATAAAATCTAGGTGTTTTTTAACTGTTCCTGCTCCAATTCCTGGGAACCAATATAGATTAGCTAAGGTCCATATTCTGTTATTAAATTTACTTATACCAAATGCTAGTGGACCTTCTTTGTCTTCATATTTATAAATAACTTTTGGAGTGATTATGTTTTTCTTCCAGATAATTTATACTCTTTTTGTCTTTGTTCTATAGGAGGATTGAGCTAAGACTGTATAGTCCTTAGGGTTCCAAATAAACCTATCATTAGTCTTAAAATCCGTTTCTTGGAGAAATGCTACTTGTGCCTTATTTAGATTTAAATATTTTATTTTGATCTTTTATTTGTATTATTTAAGCCATTAGTATTTAATGATAAGAATGTTAAATCCATTTCTAGTTATTGTTGGAAGAAACATTTTGTTTCCTTTTTTTAATTTTGATTATAGTAGTTATGCCATATTCTCTGATAACATTAAATGTTATTTTTATGTGTGTAAACTTAGGAGTGTAATTTAATGTTCTTTCTTCTTTAAATACAAGTAGGGTAAAATTCTGGTCAGGCTTTAAAAAAGTACTTCTATAAAACATTAATTCTAATGTATCAAATACAAGTAAATATGACTTTCCCATTAAACACGGAATGAAAGTCATTCCTAATCCAATAGATAAAGATAGATCAATTGGATTATCACTCATACCTTTAACCAACAATATCAACTGAGCTCCATATGTTAAATTATTATATGGAGAATTTTCTTAAAAGTGATATGAAATTCTAAATTATTCTATTATTATTCTATAGTATTTTATATATCAGGATGGAATGTTAGTAGTGTAAACAATTATTATGTTGACTTAGAAAATATCCAATATTTAGTTACCCTTAAGAGATCCCAAACATGTCAGATATGTCATTTCAGATAAATTAAATGCAACAGAGGAACATACACTAAATAAGCCAACAACAAATAGATTATTACTAAAATAATTTGACTAAAATGACTGTAGGAGACGATGAGTGATTACCAATGAAATATGAATTTACTTTAGGTGTACTGTCTTCCTTTACTTTCCCACTCTTCAGCTCACCAACTTCAATACACTTATGAAAAGACATGGCTTATCAGTGGTATCCTGACTCTGAGTAGAGGCACCCTACATTCTAGTGTGCAGTGCTTTTACATATTTATAGATTTACAAAGCAGAATGAACTATGATCACCCTGACAATTTCCACCCTGCATAGGGCACCTCGTGCTTCCAGAATGGGTAATCACATCAGGTCTAGAATTAATGTGTTGGTACCCATATGGTAATCAAGACTTACCTTAGGTAAGTATTAATCAAATAGTGTTTAGAGCATCTTAGAGAGTTCTCTGTGTAGTTGGAATACTCTTAAGCTTCTCCTCCCTTGACCAAAGACAAAGATTTCCCTTCCCTTTCTTTCCCTTGTTTTAAATCAGTACTAATAAAAGAAAGTCAGCAAACATAGGTAAACAGAAATAACATTCAGTAGTCCATCTAGTACATGACTCACAATCCATTAAACAAGTCAGTGATTGACATCACTTTGGTAAACATTATAAAGACAAATTAGAAATAATTTCCTAGCTCTTTAAATTTTCTGATAAAGCAAAAAGTTAACAATAAGCTATTTTAACTAAAAGTGTAAAGCATTTAAAATTTTCCTTGCATGTATACATTTCTACTTATATTGTAGTGTCAATAGATGTCTTTGAAATCTGTACGATACTTCACTTCTTCAAATCATTCCTTTTTCAATTCAGGTTTTGTTTTGTCAAAACGGCAGCAATATTTCAAGGGCATAATTAATATTTAGACTGATGTTTCAAATAAGTAACTTGTCAGTTGCCAATTGAGTTAGTTTAGAAGGTATGGTTAATGCAAATATAGCATATGGCAAAAATTAATATGTATTTTTTTGTGTGCTCTAGAGACTGTCATATGCAAGTGCCATATATAATGTAGCATCTATAGAGCAGATAGCAT
Source organism: Protopterus annectens (assembly GCF_019279795.1). NCBI lineage: Eukaryota > Metazoa > Chordata > Ceratodontiformes > Protopteridae > Protopterus > Protopterus annectens. The sequence goes on along the minus strand of NC_056731.1, from coordinate 803,954,578 downwards.
AGGGATTCAGGTTGTTAAAGTAAGTTATGCTTATTTATCAGGCAGTTTTATTTAAGTTCAAAAGTAATTTGGGGACATTTCAGTTGAGTTTCCAGGAATGTGTAGTCCAATTGAGTAATTTATAAAGTATTTACAAGTTGTTCCATTAAGTTATCTAATTTACCCTTCCTTAGATTGTAATTCAGTTTAATAGCTAAACAACATTACTTTTTTGTTATTTGTTATCTGCGAGGCTAAATGCATGTCGCAGATTCACAAAATCCATAGAAACTGCCACAGTTGTTTTCTGTTGCCTTGACAACACAAATATAGCAGTTCCTAATCAATGAGTGTAAAAAAAAAAAACTGAAATAGTTCACGAGGCTGATAGACTGTAAAGAAAGCTTCACTTCTCACAAGCAACAGTACATTTTCCCCCTCTTTTATATATTATGTTAATATTATAGGAAATAATTCAAATGACAGTATGTATATAAACAAAACATTTCAGAGTTAATCACTAACATGCCCCGTAACCCATTAAGCATAACAGTGTCCACCTTTAATCTAATAACTATTGTAATAACATCTAATTGAGTCCACTTTTCCCCATAAACGTGTCACAATTCATTAAACAAAGCAGAGTCTGCCATCTGTCTAATAATCATTATAAAGACAAACAATAGTAATTTCCTAGCTCTTCAAACTTTCTGATATTGCAAAATGTTGACAGTAAGCTATTCTAACTGGAAGACTAAAACATTTCAATACTTCCTTGTGAATATACATTTTTACTTATACTGTAGTGTCAAGAACTGTCTTTGAAATCTGTGCATTACTTCACTTCTTTCAAGTCATTCATTTTACAGTTCAGATTATATTTTGTCAAAATGTCAGTAGCATTTCAAGGGCACATTTAATATTTAAACTGATATTTTAAATTAATAGCTATCAGTTGCCAAGTGAGTTTGTACCGAGTGTGAAGTAACTGCAATGATAACATGTTGCAAAAAGTAATATGTATCTTTTCATGTGTTCCAGAGACTGTCAATTTCAAGTAACATATAAAGTGTAACTTTTACAGTGCAGACAGCTTGTGGAATCAGCATGTTAAACTGAGTAATACTTTTTAATCAAGCAGCTACATTTAAGTGCACATGTAGTTTGGGAACATTTCAGTTGTGTTTCCAGGAATATGTAATCCTATGAGGATAAATCATAAAATATTTAAAATAGTCCTATTATGTATTCATTTTACCTTGCTTAGGATGTTTTTCATTGTAATAACTAAACAACATTACTTTTTCTTATTATTTGTTATCTGTGAGGCTAAATGCACTTTGCAGGTTCACAGTGTCCTTAGAAACTGCAGCAATTGTTTATTGTTGCTATGGCAACGCAAATAGAATGTGAAGAAAGCTTCACTTCTCTTAACCAACAGTACATTTTTCCCTCCTTTTTTTTTTAATATATATTTGTTAATAATAAAAGGATATAACTCAAAGGACATATTTTCATGAATGGAACATTTCAGAGTTAATCACGAACATGCCCCCAATCCCAATAAGCATAATAGTGACTGTCATTAAACTAATAAATATTGTAATAACAATTAAGTTCAGTATTCCAATTAGTCTACCTTAAAACTAGATTATTTTAGACTATTATTTATCTATGTATAGATAGTGAGTTATTAACTATATACAGACTGTATTAGTATAGTAAATAGGAGAGAATTTAGAAAGGGAGACAAGATGCCGTTAAAATAAATAATGAGAAAAGAGAGAAGAGAGAGAAAGAAAAGAGTAAATTAAGATAAAATACACATATACTGTGTATGTTGATTTACAGTATAAATATTTTATGTGTTATATAACCCTCCTTCTGTGAAAGAAAAGTACCTTGTTTTACATACCTGAGGTAATGTGAAAATTCTCATGTGTCATCTATTTTCAAAAAAAATATAGATAAAGATTCCAGTAGTTAGTTACCTTTGTTTTAAAATTCCAAGCAGTAAAACTGGTCCTTTAAAGTAATGTTAAAACAATTCATATCATAGTAGATGCTTTGAGATTTTTGGCTGTAACAGTATCAGTCTTTTGTTTCTTCTTTTTGACGTCTGTCCAGATATTTGTTTCTTGTGTTCACTTGAGAGAAGGTGATATCCAATCCATATCTTCTGGTAAAGTAATCACATTATTAGCTTTAATAAATGAAGAGGCTTCATCTAAGTCAATAAAAGTCCTCATCTCGATGGCATACAGTATTCTTATCTTAGCTGAATATGCAAGTTGTGCCTTGATGTTATTTTGTTTCAGAAACTTTATCATTGGCCACACTTTTTTCCCTTTGTTCCATTTATTCTAGATGAATAGTCATTGTCAAATCTTATCAGGCTTTGTTTATATTTTAGAGGTGCCTTCCTCCAAGCAGATCTTAAATTCAGTTCCTTGTCCAAGTATGAAAGAAATTTGATAATTATTGACCTAGGAGGAGAGTTTGAGTTATTGACAGATTTCCTAAGAGCTCTGTGTGTCCTTTCAATGCCAAAGGAAAGTCCTTCTTTTAAATTTAAAAAGTCAGGGATCCAGCTTGATAAAAAGGAAATAATATCCTCACCTTCTGTGTTGTCAGGTAATCTGAAAATCCTGATGTTATTTCTCCTCTCCCTATTTTCCAAGTCATCTACTTTACTAACCAACCAAGTGTTTTGTTTAAGAAGCAGTTCTTTCTGTGTTTCCTCTTCCTTAAGTCTGCTTTCTAAGTCATTTAGAGAAACCTCTATTCCTGTTATCCTTGTCTGGTGTTATAGCATTTCCTTGAGGGTGTCAGCCTGTTTTTGACTGCTTGTTTTAAGATTTTCTAGGTTCTCTTTAGGTTCATAGGTTAGTACTAGGCCAACTGCTCTTGCGAGCCATTGTAAGCTTAGCCAATTATCCCTTGTAAGACTCAAACCCTGCACCTTGTGTTTGTAAGGCAAACACCTTAACTATTAGGCCATCCTCCCAACCCCTTTGAAATCACCCATCTTCAAAGACAACTCCTGCAGGGTAGATGTCTTCTGTTGTAGTTCCTTCTTTAAGGCAGGATCCTGGTGAGAATTCCTTGAGTGGCTCATTTTAACAAGTGAATATATCTCCAAGCTTTTTGACAGGAAATTATTTGTAAAACTTCCCCAAAGTTTCTAATTATGTAAATTAGTCCTTTATCTATAAGATTTTATTCTCTGAATAAAAAAAAAAAATATTTTTTCCTCTCTCGTTTAACTAGTTATATGGAGCTCTAAAATACTGCTGCTTTCAGTTAGCCATTCAGGCTCCGCCCCCCCAATCTAAAGTAATTTGATGAATGTTTTGTGCATTCCCAGCAGTAGTGGCAGCGTGTAGAGTACTGTAAGGCAAGTTAAAGGTATATGCCCTTTTCCCCACTGTAGTGCGATCCTGGAGTTAGTATATATAATTGGGTGTGTGTAGGGGGCACAGCCCCCCACGTTGGAGGGTAGGGGGCATAGCCCCCACCTAATTTGGTTGTACATTGTCCCGTTTCTGTTAAGAGGGTAAGTAAGTAGTTTTTAAGTTCTGGAAAGGGTTAGTTATTGGTGTTCTAAGTGTGCTTGTCTGTGGTTTAAGATTTAGTAAGTCGAAATTCAGAAGGTTGGATGATGTGGGGATAGTGAATCAATGGATTAGCAAGGAGGAAGTAAGGATAGCTATGAAGAGGATGAAGAATGGAAAGCCTGTTGGCCCAGATGACATAAATGTGGAAGCATGGAGGTATTTGGGTGAAATGGCAGAGGAGTTTTTAACCAAATTGTTTAATGAAATCTGGGAAAGTGAGAGGATGCCTGAGGAATGGAGAAAAACAGTTTTGGTACCGATTTTTAAGAATAAGGGTGATGTGCAGAGCTGTAGTAACTACAGAAGGATTAAATTGATCAGTTACAGCATGAAGTTATGGGAAAGAGTAGTGGAAGCTAGGTTAAGAATTGACGTGATGATTAGTGATCAGTAGTATGGTTTCATACTGGGAATGAGCACTACAGATGCAATGTTTGCTCTGAGAGTGTTGATGGAGAAGTACAGAGAAGGTCAGAAGGAGTTGCATTGTGCTTTTGTAGACTTAGAGAAAGCATATGACAGGGTGCCTTGAGAGGAGTTGTGGTATTGTATAAGGAAGTCGGGAGTGTCAGAGAAGTATGTAAGAGTGGTACAGGATATGTACGAGGGTAGTGTGACAGCAGTGGTGCGGTGGGAGAGACGGATGCGTTTAAGATGGAGGTGAGATTACATCAAGGATCAGCTCTGAGCCCTTTCTTATTTGCAATGGTGATGGACAGGTTGAGAGACAAGATCAGACAGGAGTCCCCGTGGACTATGATGTTTGCAGATGACATTGTGATCTGTAGTGAGAGTAGGGAACAGGTGGAGTAGACCCTGGAGAGATGCTCTAGAGGGAAGAGGAATGAAGGTCAGCAGGACTAAGACAGAATGTATGTGTGTGAATGAGAGGGAGGATAGAGGAATGGTGAGGATGCAAGGAGTAGAGGTGGCGAAGGTGGATGAGTTTAAATACTTGGGATCAGTAGCTCAGAGTAATGGTGAGTATGGAAGAGAGGTGAAGAAGAGAGTACAGGCAGGATGGAGTGGGTGGAGAAGAGTGTCAGGAGTGATTTGTGACAGACGAGTACCAGTAAGAGTGAAAGGGAAGGTCTACAAGAGGGTAGTGAGACCAGCTATGTTATATGGGTTGGAGACAGTGGCACTGACAAAAAGGCAGGAGTTTGAGCTGGATGTGGCAGAGTTAAAGATGTTAAGATTTGCACTGGGTGTGATGAGGGTGGACAGGATTAGGAATAAGTATATTAGAGGGTCAGCCCAGGTTGGAAGGTTTGGAGACAAAGCCAGAGGCAAGATTACGTTGGTTTGGACATGTGCTGAGGAGGGATGCTGAGTAAATTGGAAAAAAGATGTAAAGGATGAAGCTACCAGGTAACAGGAAAAGAGGAAGGCCTAAGATAAGGTTTATGGATGTGGTGAGAGAGGACATGCAGGTGGTTGGTGTGACAGAGCAAGATGCAGAGGACAGGAAGAAATGGATACAGATGATCCGCTGTGGCGACCCTTAATGGCAACAGCCGAAAGAGGATGATGAAGCTGTCTTTGAAGTGGGTGTAAGTCAAATGAGTTGTCAGTCAAATGAAATTTAGGTCAATTGGGTGTCGATCAGATGGGTGTCAAATGAGTTTTAGGTCAAGTGAAGTAGATCCATATATATATATATATATATATATATATGTATATAATATATATATATATATATATATATATATATATATATATATATAAATGTATATGCGTGTGTGTGTGTGTGTGTATGTCTATATATATATATATATATATATATATATATATATATATATATATATATGCACACATGTTTATATATATATATAGATGGATCTACTTTTCTTTTTCGAAATTTCATATGTTTATATATGTATATAATATATATATATATATATATATGTATGTATATAATATATATATATATATATATATATATATATATATATATATATATATATATATATATATGGATGGATGGATCTACTTTTCTTTTTCGAAATTTCATTCGAAAAAGAAAAGTAGATGCCCACTTCAGTGAAAGTGCATTTCAAAGAAAATGCACTTTCGCTGAAGTCTAGTCGCCAGATCGGCTGACTAAAAAAAAAAAAACACAAAAAAAAAAAAATCTTTTGCAAGGGGGGGCAAGCCCCCCTGCACCCCCCATGTGGGGGGGATGTGCCCCTCACACACACACCCTACTAAAATATACCAACTCCGAGATCGCACTACAGTGAGGAAAAGGGAATATTCCCACTCAGTGCTATATTGTGATCTCCGTACTCGGTTTTCGAAGTTTCAGTACTTTGAACAAGTGGTCTCACACAAGTGGGTTTCAAAGTACTGAAACTTTGACCAACCGAATGGAACCCATATGTATATATACATATATACACACATGC
>NC_056731.1:803819711-803931392 GCF_019279795.1 Protopterus annectens | reverse complement strand
GATTTAGTACGAGAATTGCGCTTCCAATATTTAGTGAAAATATGTCCTGCAACCCATTAAACTACAAGAGACATACTAAGATTCATACTCATATAGCATATATTGAGGTACTAATTAGCATCTCTGTGAAAGGTTCAGGAATTTAAAAGACAAATGTGTAATACATTTGCTAACAGCCTGGGACAGGCCAGTGGACACATGTCCCTTTTTATGAACAGCCCAGGAGTACTGTCTAGTGATATAACTTGTCAGTCACATAAAAGTCAAATGGATGTTGAGGGAATCAAACCATGTACTACAAGGAAACAGCTCTTATAATAGTTCATAGCCTTACTCATCTGCATTAAGTGCTAGACAAACTGTTGTTGCCCAAACACACTACATTTCACACATGTGAGCCTGAAAAAAAACAAGCTAAATAAAATGTATTTATAGTTAAAATATTAACATTAAAATAATAGACCATGTTGCCAAATTTACTCACAGTCAAATAATAAATGCACTGTCAAATTTAAGCAAACAAGGAAACCAGAGATGACATCCAAAGAACACAGCTCATATGATGATAGTCTGTTTACTACAATCAGTTTCCTTCCTTTACACCATAACTACTATGGTTCATAGGTATGAGCTACAAGGCTTGCAGTCCAGGAGACCACTAAGCAGCCTAACCCAAATTTCCAGTTGCCTCGAAACACTACCTGGTTAAGTCACTTGTTCAGGACAAGGGAGAGCATAAATAAGAGGTAAAAATCAGAGATGTTCTGCAAAACTGGAGAGAGATAAGAGCAGACTACTCTTAATCACTTAAAAAAGTTAACTGAACAACAGGTTTTACATCAAAATCTATGTTATGATCTACAAAACTGTGAAACTCTATGAGTTAGTATTGCTGCCAGACTGCATTTTGTTTTTCACCTAGCATATTTCTCTGAGCATTTGCTGTAAGAATGTATAATTAATATTAATGCTTGTAGAACTGTTGACCTATCCCATCTTAGCAGTATACTAAAGACACTTTATTGCTGCCCCAGTGCATTATTAATACCTTTTCTTCTTACCTTCTCACCCCTCTAGCATTCTATCTCTACCTTGCAATTAAGGACCTACCTGGCTTCTAAGGACCCTCTGATCCACTTCAAGTCTCACCAAATTGGACCTTTTGTCTCTACTGCTCAGTGCTTTCTTCTGTTTGCACAGATATTGCAAAGTATGTTTCTCCAATGACCCTTATTGAAAGCAGACCCATTGTATCTTGTCTTGTGATTAAAGCTGTGTAAACTAACTTTCCCACTGAGACAGGAAAGCCAGCAGCCAGGCTCCTCTCCCTGACTAAACACTCCTGATAGTCTCCTTACTGCTGAAACTATCCTTCCCTACCTACTTTTGTTCCTGATTACCTGCTGTACTCTTACTCTGTCGACTAGGCGGCAGTGCATTCTAGCCTTTGTGCCCTCACTCTCTCCCCAGTTATTGCTAGTTTCAGCTCTTATAACTCTCAATTTGCTCCTAGTCCGTACTCTTCTCATCCTCTACCTACCTATCTTAGACTTTAATTCTGTTTGCTTCCCCTTTTCACTATCCTCTTTCCCATACCGTACCTGCTTTACTAAGAAGCTACTTACCTGCTCCACTGCTTCTCCCTGGGCTTCTACTGTTCACTGATTGTCTCTGCTGAATCCTCCACTACTTGCTCTAGTTTCTAGTCTCCCATCCCCATAACTACATTGACAGTGGAACCCTTCCTGACCCCCTCAGTGATCATCTTCCCATCTTCACTTGACGTCTACCAACTCCCTTACAAGTTACTCATAACTACATAACTACCAGATGCCATAAAAACTTTAACCCTGAAGCTTTCTCCAGCTCCCTTAAATCTATTAACTGGTTTCCCTTAAAAACCCTACCACTTGAAAATGCAGTAACTCACTTCAATACTATCTTCCTAGACATCCTAAATAAATAACCAAAAGAATAAAAAGGAAAACTACCCCCTGGTTAACAAAAAATACACTTACTACCATGTGACTTAGAGATAAAACATGGGCACAATACAAGCAAAACAAATCCACATCTAACCTCAATAAATACAAAACTATTCGTAACTCTGTAAAAAAGCTTATCTCAAAAGACCGCCAAAACTATTTTATCCAACTTCAAAACAATCATAAAACAAACCCACAAAAATTCTGGACAGGTATAACTTCACTCTTAAAACCTGGCACTATAGAAAACCCAAACCCCAGCCCAGATATACAAAACACAGATCTTGCTACCCAATTCAATTCTTTCTTCATAGACTCCATTTCTAAACTTACTTCTTTTACACTTAATAATCCAACCCCTACCCCCTCTACTCACAACCAATCTCCCCCTCCAACTCCTTTCTCTCATTCATCCCCATCCCAACTCCCTCCATTTTTGATTAAACCTACTCCTACTTCTACTATAAGAAAACTCCTACAGAAACTAAAACCATGTACCAATGCCCCTGACAACATTGCCTCATACTACCTCAGTATAGCTGCTGCCCTCCCTATCAGTATCCTCATCAATCGCTCTATCCAAGAAGGTTTAGTTCCCGAAACCTGGAAAAAAGCTTACATCATCCCGCTACACAAAGGAGGAAATAATACTCACATCTCCAATTTCCGTCCCATAGCCATCCTCTCACCCATTTCTAAAGTCCTTGAGAAATGTATCCACCTTCAACTCCTTCTCCATCTCTTGGACAACAGTCTACTAACCCCTACCCAACACGGATTCAGACCTCATCATAGTACTATGACAGCCCTCCTATCCTTCCTTGAAACTGTGAATAAAGCTAGAGATTCTGGACTCATTGTATCTACCATTCTTCTCGATCTTTCTAAGGCCTTTGATACTATCTCCCATAACCTACTTCTTACTAAACTATCTAATCTAAACCTTTCTCTCTTTTCACTTAAGTGGTTTAACAGCTATCTCTCCAATAGACAACAAGCAGTCAAGTGGAAAAAAGCTACCTCCTCCTTTCTGAATACCCCAACAGGTGTTCCACAAGGTTCTATTCTGGGCCCCCTTCTCTTTGATATTTTCATCAATGACTTTTTCCATGCTATCCCTCAGGCTAACATTATACAATATGCAGATGATTCCACAATCATCTGCGCTGCCTCATCTATCCCAACTCTTTTAAAGCTAACCCAGGAAGCCTTCTCCACCACTGAAAAGTGGATGAAAGACAACCATCTAGCTCTTAATGCTGCTAAAACCAAACTCATGATATTTACTCCTTCAAAAACCACTAACATTGATCATAAATCATTCTCCATCTCCAGCCAAAATAACATCCCCCTTGAGCTTGTATCAGAAACCAAACTATTAGGAGTTCAAATTGATGACAAGCTTAAATTCAGTTCCCATCTACTACAAAACATAAAGAAAACCCACCAAAAACTTGGCATGCTCTACCGTCACAATTGATTCCTCAGCTCAGCTACTAAGATTACTCTCTCTACAACATTTCTCCTACCCTCCCTTCTCTATGGGGCACCTCTTCTTTCTAACCTACAATCCTCCCTCAAAAACAAACTATCCTCTTGTTACAATAAAATTGCCAAATTCGCCACTTGCAACAAATCATCATCCCACCATTGTGAACCACTCCACAAACTGAACTGGTTAGAACTACCCAACTACCTCTCCTACACCCAACTCACATATGCTCACAAACTGATTTTCCAGCCATCCCTCTGCCCCGCACTCTCTTCTACCTTTAAAATGCACCACACTCAACGACATCTAAGATCAAACAATCAAAACCTCATAGAAATTCACAGACCCCTCCACCCTCCTGGACAAAACCTCCTGTCCTTCTCACTAGCACGCTTATGGAACTCCCTTCCTCCCTCCATTCGTACCATTACAAGCCTCCCATCCTTTAAAAAATCACTCCACTCCCATCTAACCTCCACATGGGCATGCTCCTGCTCTCACCCCTCATAACCTACTCTTTACTCTACTACTCTTTCTTTTCATTCACTCTATACCCCAGGTAGCACTACTCTTGAGCTACCAGTATACTGATCTCACCCCTCATAACCTACTCTTTACACTACTACTTTTCTCTTCTGTCACTCAAAATCCCAGGTAGCATTACTCATTGGCTACCAGCATACGAACTGACTCTCTACATGTTTAATCACATGCATTGTACAAAGTTTAACTCAAATGTAATGTATATGTATATCCTCATCCTTGTGTAATCTGTATGTGGAGCTTTTATCCCCAGGACTCCATTGAAAATGGGTTCTTCGGGCCGAATGGACTATCCTGGTTAAACAAATGTAAATAAATAAATAAATTAGCACTGACAGACTGCAAACCACAAGAAAGAAAGTTTGGAAGGAGACCTGGTAGCTGATTTGGAAGACTAAAACTCTTGCTCCTTATGAATAAGGTTGTAGGGTTTGAGTTAGAGCAAATCACTTAACTAAAAGTGCATCTAATTAGGGCATTACACATGCACACACATCTTGTTTATATGCTACAATAATCAAATCTCCTGGTATAAAGTTGTGCCATGTAAAACACTGCCTGGCTTTTGTTCCTAAATCAAAATCTCTCACTCACTGATGTAATGAGCAGAGCTTTCCCTTAATTCCATACATGCTGGATATCTCTCTCTTCCGTGGTTCTACCCAAGTGCATATGTCATCTCTTGGATCTCCATTCAGCACGAGTGTTGATGTCAGCTCTCAGTTCCTTAATCGAACATGTTTTAAAGCCATCCATGGAGTATTTTTAAGTATTTTAAAGTCAGCAGTGGGCTCCACAACCAGCTCTCTGGTCCTAGGCAGCTGCCTAAGTTGCCTAGTGCTAGAATCGTCTCTGATTTTACCCCAAAACATTGCAGGCAAAATAATAATGCAGTATAAAATCTCACAACAAAAATATCACACAACATTTAAAAACATTTTGCATGGTGCTTTAGTCATGATCATATACCTTCACATGAAAATCTTAAAAGAAAAAACATAAAAAACAAAATACTGTCTCTTTTCTCTGGCTCACATAGCCTCAAAGGAGCCATCAAAGTACATGTCACAAAATATGTTTGACATACTAAGATGTCAATTGTTTTTTTATTTCTCCAAGTCTTTTGGGTTTCTAATACCATGATGGGAATGGACCCCATTCTTAAGTCAAAGTATGATTAAAGTTCACAAAATTAGTTTTGTTTCACTCTTTGATGTTAGCCAAAAGTGCTCTTTGCAGCACCCGCAATGTTCCCAGTAATGACTCCTGCAATTCTTACAGTGTTACATGAATTGGTAACATATTTAAATACGATTGTAAATTATTTTTTATAAGACCAGTTGCTCCTACTACTCTTGAAACTGTCTGGGTATCTTTCTTCCACATGGCTCTCATTTCTGCCTGCAGATTAAGGTATTTTATGACTTTGTGTCTCTCTGTACGCAAGACACTGTAGTCACTAGGTGTGGCGATTTCAATGATCAATGCTACTTTTAGCTTCTTTTCTTGGACCACTATATCTGGTTTTCTAGCATCTATCTTTTGGACTGTTGGTATTGGGTGATCCCATGTGATGTAAACTTCATAATTTTCTATGATTCTCTGTGGCTCATGTTTCCAGTGTTTTTCAGCCACTTCAGTACTATAATGTTTGCACAATCTCCAGTGTAACAATCTCGCCACATTATTATGCCTTTCAGTATGCAGTCCCTCTGCCATTAGAGAGTCGCAACCAACAATAAGGTGTTTGACTTGTTTCCAGTTCGGTTCCACAAAACCTACATATGTCTGTTTCTCCCACATGTTCAATGGACTTAGTAAACCAGTGTGTACGTAGCCCACTATCTTGGGCTGCCAATGTTACCCTTTCATTTCTTGATGTAAATTCACCTCTCCTTAACCATTCCTGCATTCATTCTTGATCAACATGAGGCTCTTCCAGGAGTTTTCTATACTTGCAACTATATTTATGTTTTTTCCACATTTCTTGCCTTCTCACCTGATCCTTCACCTTATATTCTTTCTTTTATTTTTTAGCACATTCAGTTGCTGCCTGTTTTTTCTCCACTTCTGGTTTGATTTCCATTCCTGCTTGACATCGACATGCTTCTGCTAAATTAAGCAGAGATGTCATCTTAGATTTATTCTCCTCATGTTTCAAAACTTTCACCACATTTGGATCTTGTGAGGTCAGTGAATATGTGTGGAGTACCACGATTGCAGATCAATATATGTAATCAATTTCAAGGAGGCCCATCCCTCTTTCAGAACGGGGAATATATAATCTTGGTATACACTGATTTTTATAAATCATTTGGTGAGCATGAAGCATCCTTCTTGTTTTAATATCCAATCTATCCAACACTTTTTGGGGCCAGTCAATCACTCCAAAACTATAAGTTAGGACAGGAAGAGTAAATTGATTATATAGCTTGAATTTAAGTCTTCTAAACAACTCCCTACTGAGCTTTATTTGCATTTATTCATGTTTTATCACTGATCCTTCATCAATTCCCAAGTATTTATACACCTCCTCTTGCTCAAGTTCTTTTATATCACATTCTTGTCTCAAACTGATGTTTTCCTGGTGCTGCAATTTTCATTTTTTAAAGGTTGCTTTTGCACACTTATCAAGACCAAATGACATTCCAATATCATCTGAAAAAGTTTTGACAACCTGCAGCAGTGTTTTCAGTTCCTCATCTGATGAGCGATACAATTTTAAATCACTGACAAAGAGAAGATGAGAAGTCATTAGACTTTGTTGTTTTCTAGAAGCCAAATTATAGCCGTGGCCTAAGCTGTTAAGTAAACAGCTTAATGGGTTAATGGCAAGGCAGAATAACAAGGGTGACAGAGAGTCATCCTGGAATATCCCCCTTTTAATTTTTATCCCTGGGATAATATGTCCTTTATCATGGCTTAATTGCAAAGTGGCCTGCCACTGTTTCATGGTTACTATAATGTAGTCAATCAATGTAGGGTGTATCTTATACATTTTAAGCACTCTTTTATCCATGAATGGTGGGATACTATCACATGCTTTTTTGTAGTCAATCCATGCCATACTTAGGTTCTTCCCCGTCTTACAATTCTCCACTATAACTTTGTTTAGCAACAAAAGGTCCTGTGTTCCATATGAATTTCTTTTATTGCCCTTTTGTTCTACTGCCATAATTGAGTTTTCTTCTAAATGACTATAAACTCTGTCGGCATCAATTCCTGTATATATTTTGTATGTCGTCAGAAGACAAGTTACTGGTCTATAATTTTTAGGGTAGCTTGCAGGTTCACTCTTAAGTAACAGTGTTGTTTTTCCTGTTGTTAACCAGTGCGGTGTATGTTCGGACTGCGCATATAAATAGTTCTTACTCATGGCTAGATCCTTGTGCAAAGAAGTTAATACTTTAAGCCAAAAGTTAGGTACTGCATCTGGGCTTGGGGTTTTCCAGTTAGAGGCTTTTCTCAACTTTATTTCAATCTCTCTGGCTGTTATTTCATCCCATTTCTTATCCTGTACCTTTAAACTTCTTATTCTTTCCTTTACTTCTTCTATCCATTTAGCATCTTTGTTATGTTCTACAGGATCTTCATAGGTACTTCTCCAAAATTTATCTACTTCCTCTTTTTTGTGGTCTATCGATTCCTTTTACCTTATTTCCCAATTCTCTATAAAACTTTTTGGGTCATCAGTCTTTTGACTTTTCCCGGTTAGGGGTCGCCACAGCAGAACTCCGGTCCGCTCATGATTGGCAGTGAATTTTTACGGTGCCAAGTTGCCAGCCCAATGCCCAACCCTCAAAGAAGGCACACCCATTCATGATCGCACCTACCTGCATGTCTTTAATGTCAATCAACCGCGGGGAGGACATGCAGACTTCACACAGAAGGCGTTCCAACCGAGAATCGAACGGGAGAACCTTTTGCTGTGAGGCGACAATGCTAACCCCTGCACCACCATGACCTTTTTTGCAAATTGTTTATTTTGTGATTTTCCCTTATATTTATCTTCATATCATCTAGGTCTTTCTGCCGGTTTTGACATTTTTAGTTTGTTATCTCCAGTAGTGCATAATAGATCCTGGTCTGTTCTAATACTGCGCATTGCTTTTATCACATCTATCTTTCTTAATATTTTTGTTGATGTGTTCCCTCTTCTATAATCTTCTAACAATGATACTTCTTGTCTTAACTGCTTTATAGTTTTCTCTATTCAATATTTCCATAATGGTATTCGCTTTCGCCCCCATTTCCCTCGCTACCCTATGTTCCTTTGGTAGAACTTTATCAGTTATTAATTTAGCAGCACAATAATATATTTTGTTTACTTCTGATATATCGCATAGGTCTCTATGGACAGTCCTAATTACTGTGTTCATTTGTTTTATCAAGTTTCTGACTTTTGGGGTTTTATTAACCTTCTTCAGTCTATTTCTCATTGATCTTGATATATCTATCTTTGTCTATTAAATCAAGCAACTCTTCTCTTGACTCCTTTTCTTCCATACTGAGGGCACATCCCTTGTTTTCCATTTCCTATGGGCATGCTATTAGAAAGTTCTATAGCATCTTCCTGTGACACATTCTCTTCAATTTCATCCTGTGTCATCTGTTGTTCTGTCATATGAGAACTCACTGGCCTATCTCTCCTCAACATTGACTGCGTCAAGAGTTTCCACAGTTTCCTGTTCCTTTCCTTACTGTCTAGCTTCAAGCGAATGTTTATACTGGTTTCCTGTGGAAGGCTCCAAAATATCTTGATATGGTACCTGACCAGTTACTTCCTGTTCCACTGGTTTCCCCTTAATTTGGATAGCCATTGCTCTATCCTGTTGTGGTGCTTTCTGCATTTGATTTACTACACTGAATCCTTCTCTTTGCAATCGTTCCATTACCTCATTTTCTATTTCTTTGACTTCTCCATTACTCATCTCTTTTTCTACTTTTTTTCTTAGTCTTCTTATTTTTTGTATTGTAAAGTTTTCCATATCCGGATTCCTTTGCCTATATTTTTCTTCAAATATCTTTGGTGCTGCTCTTTTTATATTAGTTTTGCTTTCTCCTTTGCATAAATATTGCACCATATTAATTCTCTTTTCCTTTCCCCTGTCCATATTTCTTCTTCACATGTCTCCTGATCTTGCTTTTCCTTATTCTGAGGACTCACTCCATCCTGCTGTAATGTAATCTGTTTTAGACCTTCATTAAATCCTTCACTTCGCAGACACTCCATAACTTCAAGTTCTATTTCTTTAACTTCTGCTTTACTAATCATCTTTTCTACATTGAATCTTTGTGCTTTTAGTCTTTTTGTTGTGAAATTTTCCATATCTGAATGCCTTTGCCTGTCATTTTCTTCGAATATCTTTGAGACTGCCTTCTCCATATTAGTTAACTTGGCTTTCTCCTTTGCATAAATATTGCACCATATCAGATCTCTCTTTCTTTCCCATGTCCATATTTCTTTTATACATTTTTCAAATATCTCTAGGTTTTGTTGTTTATATTTTCTCACTTCCTCAGAGGCTTCTTTTTCCAGAGGGATCAAAGTTACTTGATCTATATACTGTTTTTCGAAAATCTGTTGTATTAATGAAAACAATTTTTTTTTGAAGCTTGCAACAGTTTTTCCTGTGGAAGTATTTTTCTTTCCTCTAATTTCTCTCTTAATCATTTTGTATATCTTGTGTCTGGAAATGATGGGCTTTTTGCGTAATAGTAACAATACATAATTTCTTTCTTATCCTCAAAAGTCCACTCTGTCGTCTTTATGGCTCTTCTTTGGCCAATCAGTTTTTGTCGTTTTTGTGGACTGCTACTTCCTTCTACAATGGGGGGGGGGGGCATCCTCCCCTGAGCCTAGCCTGGCCCTATTGTAGGAATGTTTCCGTATTTTGAGGATTCTACACTGTCATTTTTTCCAGTCCTGGCACCAGTTCACCTACCACAATTGGGCACTTTTTATCCTGGGTCTTGTGCACCCAGCTATCTTTTTTTTATTTTTGATTTACTTCTGTCCATGATATATGCTATATAAATACAGTCTATATATCAGTGTCGCCTTGGTGAGATTTTGTGAAAAACAGGGTCCACCTCGCGAAGGTACTCACCAAGACTTGAGGATGAATTTGATTTCAGCACTACTACTCTCCTTTGCTTACTGACTTTTCATCTCTCCATCTGGACCAACAGTGTAAGCAAACAGATGATAATTTAAATATGAGCAAAGCAGTAAGACACAAACACAAAAACATAAGGAAAACACTCTTATTATAGTGTAAATTCATATTTCTTTCTGCTGTAAATAAATATCTTTGGATATGGAAAATAAATTTGCACCCATTTTGCACAACTTTTTTACATGAAATTGCATAAGTCATTTTTTCACAATACAGTTTCTGTCAAAAAAGTGCTTCTCTAGGATTTTTGCTGCTATGCATTACTACTTTACATATGACCCCAATGTGCCACTTATCTATGGTTTGCACATTTACAAACACTTACACAATCCCAGAACTCATTTTTATGCATTATTTATGGAAATTATGGATTGCATAATGTGTTTCCCCTCAGAGAGTCATCAAATTCTCTGTGTTAAACAAAGCATTATTTCTAATGGACATCTGTAGTCCAGCTTACATATATTGTTTGTAATACCAACTTCCATATTTGCCAGGACACCAAATGTTAACCACTGATAAGCTAAGATTTGTGACTGTGGAGTTCTTGAAATTCATTTACACATATGGACAGCATTGCAAACATGAAATTCTCTTCAGTGCAGTTCTTATGTGCTAAGTAGTCAAATGCATGGTTTGCTTTAGGATTTTGCAGTGTAGCCGAGTTTCAAAGACAAGAAAATGTAGGATTGGATTCCAAAAGATAGTTGTGTTCAGTACAGAACACCGAAGGAAGACTTTCACTGTAGACATAATTTCAGAAGACTCACTGGAATTAGTCTGAGTAATTATTTATTCATCATAAGGATAATTATGGACTCCATGCATGCCCATCAGATTCCAAACCACAAAGTATGTCCCAATGCAACTTAAATTTGACAAGTGCTTTGCCAACTCTGTTTCCAAAATCAACTGTGAATGCCATACTGTGACACAAGGCAAGGAAGCTATCACCCATGAAATCCTATGGAATTTGTATCAATACTGAAAAAAAAATGCAAACCGAAGTGAATGAACTGCAACAGGCTGTGGTATTCAAGTCATACAGGATGATATGGCTCTGTGTCCTAGAAGGCAGCCATCTAGACAGTCAGACAGCCTACAACTAAGCCAGCTTTTAGATCAAGACATTATTGACAGGTACCACTTAGAAAGAGAGCAAGTGCAGGCTGTGTGTGATATGTCCACCCCACACATGTCTGTGCATACATTGTGTGGCAACCCCATATCCCTTGAAACCCAAGTCTGTTTGTGCCTAGGTGTACTGGTGTCTGGAACATTTCAGTGGCATATGGAAGATGCTGTAGGAGTGTCACAGACAGCTACCAGTTGCATCCTCACATAATTCCTGGCAGGAATGTACACCAAGGTAGATTAACATGTACACTTCCCATCTATACCCATGGAGCACCAAAACGTGATGCACCAGTTCTATAACATCACCAACTTCCCCAATATTCTTGTTGCAACAGATTGCACTCACATCCCTATTAAGACCCCCATGGAACCAGAAGCAGAAAAATATATAAATAGGAGTAGCCATCAATGAGCTGTCAGGTGGTGTGCACAGTAGATTGCAGCATATCAAATATATTGGTGACACACCTGGTAGAGTCCACAATGCTGCCATATGGAGGGAATGTAGTCTGGGGGCTGTGTCATACACAGCAAAATTTCTGAGGGACTATTAATAGGTAAGTACAGCAACACAGCTAGGATGTAAGCTGAACACATCCCTGTCAATTTTACGCATGATAACAACATATGTGGTCAACCCCCCTCAACAGGTGACTATGGGTATCTACTTGAGCCATGGCTAATGGCCCTATACAGAGAGCCATACAACCCCACTGAGGACGCCTACAATAGATCACACAGCATATCTGTACACATCCAGGGGCACACTGCAATACATACCTGAAAAGGCGCACAGATGATTAATGTGTGTGCCATGCTTCACAATATGCAAACAACCACACATGGCAGTTTGCCCTCTGCAGGTGACCCCAGATGTCTGAAGGTGACATTTCAGAGCTATCAGAGGAGGAGCAGGAGAATGCAGGGGTTGGAAGAAATAGGTGTGGGCAATAGAGGATGCAACCACAGGTCCTGGCTCAGGCAACATGGCAGCATCTGACGCACACCTTTGAGTGATGACAAGCCACACGTAATGAAGTACACTGATTAAACACTGGTGTTCAGGTGTTGCCCCACAGCAACAGCATCAATTGCATCTAATGGAAATTACCCAGTAGCTATACACACTGAGCATCATTCATAACAATGCAATCATAACGTAAAACAATATGAATGCAAAGCAATCATGGCAGGAGCTATCGACTCAGGCCACAAATGACACAGATATGCATACAGACTCACAGTGGTGTGTGTGTGTGTGTGTGTGTGTGTGTGTGTGTGTGTGTGTGTGTGTGTGTATGGTAGACAACAAGGGGCATACTTCTGTGAACTCTATCCCTATCTCTTCACTAGCAAATGATGTAAACAGGAAAGCAAGTCAGCATATACTGCAGAACTGTTGTCAATATCACTAGTAACATATAATAATGTAAAGTAGTGACAGACTCCCCTGACGACAGACTTCACAACAACAACAGAGAGATGAAAATGTCAGTGGTTTACACAGCATTCATCATTGCCACAGGGTCAGACTGACACTACAGAGCATAGTGGATCAAATGTCAGTGTTACTTTGACGTAGTCTAGGTTGCCCATACTGATGGCTAATGCTAAAGTCCTGGCTGCCCCTGCCACATACAGAAACACTTGGCCTATGTTGCTCTACAGAGGAGACTGATGAGGCAACATCAACATGTGGAGACACACTGTGGGAAAGAACATGGGTTTGAGTTGACTGGTTGTGACTGCTGGGCCCATACTGGATTGGCCAGCTGCAGATATGCATGCACATTGCAACATAGACATTGATGCTTGATGGACCAGGCTTGGTATATTGAGGGGATTTTCTCTCTTCCATGTGGCATTTAGCTAAGCACACTCAGGGTACACAAAACCCAGTTTGTACTATGGTACTGCTGTAGCACTGCCATAATCAGAGTTTTAACAGGTCATGCCATAGATAACATGCTGTCATTCTGAGAAGCCAATGCCACCAAGACCTCATTGTGCCTGCACGCCTGTCCTTCCTGTAACACACACAGCTGGTGTGCAACATGATCCATGGCACTGGCAAATACACAAATGTCAGATCCATGACATTGCTGGGAATGTTTATTTGCCTGTAGGAGTAAGTGGACACCCTCTGACACACACCCATGCACACCAGCTACAGGTCTACATGTACTGCACTGGGCAGTATCACTCTATTCTGGGGAAGTGTCAGTGGTTTACACAGCATTCATCATTGCCACAGGGTCAGAATGACACTACAGAACATAGTGGATCAAATGTCCCAGCAGACTCAACATGGGACTGTGGTGCACAGGCATCGTCCTGTCCAACATCTGATGTCACCACATCATCAGAGTGGCTGAACATGTTTTCCTCCACATCTGAGGCTACAGCCTCATCCACATGACAGTCTGGGCTGTATCACCTAAACTGAGTCCTGTGTTCCAGGAGCCTTGCTAGCACAGTGGGACCCATCACATCCCACCTAGGGATAAGGGGATGGCCTAAATGAGAATGCAGGCAGTGTACATGCTAAAAGGAGAGGCAGATGACACAGATCAGATAAGCTCACATATATATCACATGCTGGAGTTCAGTAGTGAAGTATGGCACAATTATATTACTACAGTGTTACAGATGTTAAGGACTTACCAGGAATTTGTATCCAAATGTGGCCCATAGAACATCTATGTAACAGTGAGATGACAATTATGTTACATATACAACATACATGACATAGATGAGGAATAACAAGAAAAGACACACCTGACATGTCCTTGTGGGAATCCAGCACCAGAGGTAAGGTCTGAAATGCAACTGTTGCAGGGAAAGAAAGGCATCCAGACGGTATTATTAAGCATGTATCATTCCAAAAAAGCATGTATCATTCCAACAAAGATATAACACACAGTAGGTAATATATACACATACTGGTTGGTTGCAACTGACCTGCCAATGGCAGTTGTCCTATGCAAAGGTAGAAGGACACAGTATTAATGGAGACCAACAATAGGAGTAACAGCACTGATATATAGGAAACAGAGGAAATAGCATAACAGTTACATCCTCCCTCTGTGGTGAGTGTGTCACCTTTCAAAATTCAGATCCTGTTGTGGGAAAATACAAAACAAGCATGACATGTGGGTATGCAATAGAGTCATAAATGCAGGCAGCAGTGCATGATGTCATATACACAACAGTAACCGGAGTGGGAGGGAGGTTGGTATAATGGTTAAGCTGTTTACCTTACAGACACAAGGTGCAGGGATTGATTCTTATGTGGGGTAACTGGCTAGACTTAAATGGCCCACAAGGGCAGTAAGCCTAATACTGTTCTATGAACCTATATGGTGATACTTGACATATAGTGCACATGTTGACTAGATGTCTGCATGTATGAAAAAAGTGATATTCCTTTCATACAACACAGGTGTGCTACGCAGTGCTGCCATCTATGAACATGGTGGGAGTCCATGCTTGTTCTAGTCATTGCATACAACACAGGTGTGCTACACAGTGCTGCCATCTATGAACATGGTGGGAAACCATACTTGTTCTTTCACTGCACCTGCACAGCTCATGTCTCCTGAAGATGTATCTTTAGTTACAATGGCTTGGAAACATTAAAATGTCAGTATACACCACTAGCATGACAGGTGGTAGAGGCAATAACAGGTAATAGTCACAGTAAGAGTATATGAAGACGCTCAGCTGTCATGTCTTGCTGCTGTGCAGAAGTGGATAGACCTGTGCAAATGAATACGGACAACATTACACATGCTGCTAAAAGTGTTATGTATGTACTGCACTTGTACAATAACATGCCATTGCACTTACCTTGGTTGTTGTCAGCATGTGTGCACCCATGTGCACAGCACAGAGCTGCTGCTACAGTGCAGTAATAACAATATGTGAATATGCATGCTACAACAATCTGCACTGAAGTATTCTATATGCAACAATGTTCTGCAAAGTACCACATACATGTGCAGCCTGGCATACCTGCTTCAATTCCATAACCAGGTATACATCAGTAATCCCTTGTTGTATGCAGGAATGTCAGAAACTGTGTCAACTTGTCTGGGGGAGTCAGTGGTGGGTCACCATTGGAGGCATCCCTTGACCTGTCGTACCAGTGTATCCTGTTGGCTCGACACCATCAGGGACAATCCTCCTGGTATCTGCTGTAACCTTCCACAGCATTTATCATGTTGGTAAGGTCAATCCACTCAGTATTCCACCAAACAGTATTCCCTGCCTGTCTAAGAAGTCTAAATCTATGCTGGTGCAAAGCATCAATCATGATTTCATTCTCTTGTGGTAAAAAATTGTTGTCTCTGGGTCTATTTACCATCTGGAAGACAGTTATATACACACAGGGGCCCACATATGGGCATGATTATGTCAGCAACATATGTCAATTGACTTTGTCTTCATTTGTGTGTGCTGCAAAACTATATATAAAATAGTGCCTGTCCTGTATAGTACTGTGCATATAAAACAATATATGTGATATGAAAACAATGTCTGAATATGTAACAACATCATAACTTGTGATACCTGTAGAGGTGGTATGTGGGATTTGAACCCATTACAGGGGATATCACAACAGTGGAAGGCCGACCACAATGCTACTGTGCCACACATTCAGTACCATATGCATGCACTTCACACTTTAACATACTCATCATAACATATGTGTGAACTAATAATGTTGGATGACACAACCACAGTTCATGAGACACATCCTAATAATGACATGTACTGTCAATAGATGATATACAACACAAGCCTATATAGAAAACCTGTGAAAAACAAGCAGTCATAGTAACACTAACTGCTATGCAAGAACAGCACAAACAACAGTGAGCAGTCAATGCTATCTCCATTTCATCTGCATGACATGAAATTCAATAACAACTACTACTGTCAGCAAGTATTTGTGCAGTAGCAATTGTACAACTTACAGAAACTGAAGGAAAGCTTTGTTATCCATAAGCATGCCAAGGACAATACAAGTTAATACAAGTTAACCAGACATGAATACAGATATATTTTTTATTGAGACACTATTTATAGTACACATAATACTACATATCAGTGAATATCCATTAATTACATAATCAGTGAACATGCAATGTATGGATACTCTCAGAACACATTGGCTTCCATAAGTATACCACAGAATGTACAGGGTCACCAGCAGTACATATGGATGTTTTGACATTGTGTCCATATGTACTGTTCACTGGGGCTCTTTACATTTATCTGTACAAGTGCATATGTGAAATCCCTGCTTGTTAGTGATGCAGATGTACCCACCTGTATGCATACAGGTCAATCCTACACCCCTGTAATAAGTCACATACATGTGGTATTGCAGACAAACATCAATGTGAGCATGTACACATGCATTTCTAAGGAGTTATAATGGCATAAATCCTTAATGTGAGAAATATATCCCACCAAAGCACTGACAGCAGGTGCGATATTACATTTGAAGCTACCTATATATAAGTCAGGTATACTTGAAAGTAAGACCATCTAAATGTACACAACTTTTAAGTCCCATTTGCTCCACACATAATTAATGAGGTTCATTATCATTCAGGGTTTTCGAAATTTGGCACATTAACTGATAGCTCAGTGTAACAGGAAGGTGCTCCACACAAATACCCAAAAGGTGTCATGTAACAGGACCATGAGTAGCATGTACCCATTACCCTCCAATGATCTGATGACATTGTATAAACACCACTTTTAAAATGTGATTTTGATATATTTACAGATCACATCATTGCTACCAGCAAACTAAGTGGGACCTCAATGAATAATTTTTGGAAGCTTGGTAATCTGAAAATCATCATCAACATGGCTAGTGCAAAGAGGCTTCAGTGTGTCTGGACACCAGATTGGACTCAGGATGAGACCACCCAGATGCTGACTGTCTGTGCTGCAGTGGAAGCAAGCAAGGCCAAAGAATTTGGCTGTGATCAACATCTGAAACTGGATTGCAATAGAACACCAACATCAAACTGGCATTTACTGCACTCCGCAGGTTTGCCAAAGGTACAACGGCATGCATCGGAGAGACACTGAGGATCTTCACCAGAGGGTCACCAAGGTTCGGAGACAGCCAGAGGATGCATGCAGTAAGTGTCATGATCCCCAGTGTATCTGTAGATTCCTGTGAAAATCACACATATAGTTGTGACCACTACTTCATAAATATTCTTTTTGGAATCATGACTTAGCTGTTCTATGACTTAGCTCATCTGTTTAAACAATAAGGTAAAGTGAGTGTTCCCCCAAATATAGGTTTGATTTCCATGGTAGTTATTTCTTTAATATTCTTTTTGATGTACATACTATTGACCATAAGACCTGTTTGTTTTCCAGTTTATGCAGTATATCAGTTTATACATCCAATATGGCCATGTTTCACTGACACCTATCGTTCCCAGGCCTCAGATGACTAAGCATTTCTCCTTTATCCTTAATACTCTGAGACCATTGGACAGTATATTTCTGTATATGTGAATACTGACTCATACAGACTTATATTAGTCCATGCTACTTTAGAAAATGTACATTATTATTAAATATCTGTTTGTTTATCACATTACTGTAAGTCCATTGCAGGTCGGCATGTCTACTAGCAGTTGTACATTGTAAAACTTAATGAAATGTGGCTGTTACACATCTCAATTGTGTGTGGAGCATGGAGGCCTATAGTGCTTAGGTGTCAGATGGATGTGTATTCCTCTGTTATCTGCAGGAATATGGACATACACGTCCAACAGTTGTTTGAGGAATGGTATTGTGCCATAGGTCTCAACTCTTAAGAGGTCAATGTGGAACACAGACCCTGACAATGTGTGACAAACAGGCAAAATATGAAACACCCCATTTTCACACTGCATGAAAACGCACCATTTCCATGGTGCCAAGTTAAAGTGGTCTTTCAAGCAAAATCAGTAAGTTGAAGTATATATGAACCAAGGGTAAACACTGCACAAAAAAAGCATTTAACTGAAGTCAAAAATGTACTATATAATACAGAAAACCAATAACAAATACAAAAACTTATAATCAGAAAGCAAAAGCAGCAATTCTGCATAAGACTAAGTACTCATAGTCCAGGCACTTTTCCACTGAACAATTCACATGATTTTTTAAACAATACCTCTCAAGTGTTCATTATAAGGAAAATTCCTCACTTTGAGTCTTAAAATGTCCATATTTCTTGAAGTTCCACATTGAAAGAGTCAGTTACACAATCAGATTTAAAACAATGTAACAGATATTCACAGAAAATACATACTTGTAAGTATAAAGTACCTCACTTTTGCCATCCTGCGAGCTCCTAGCTGAAGTTATTAGCAAGCTGTTCTGCCCTACTACAGACAGTGAGGAAGGAGAGCTCAAGGTGCAACCCTGTAAACATAAAACATTTAAACTGCGAGAATGCCCCCACCACTAAATGTACAGCATCTGTTACAAAGACATGCATCTGGAACATTTCTCCCTGTACCTCCGCTGAATATTGGCTCATTCCAAGTCGGACTTTCCCAGTAAAAAAATGTTAAATAAAAATAAAATAATAAAACAGCAGAGAATTCCCCTATCCTTTACAGCACTAATACACTGTAGTACACAAAAGACTTAACTGATATTCATGGTAAATAATATTGAATTGTATTACTCAGCAAAATAACTTAATATATTTTTTTATTATTATATGAGCTTCTAGATGAAGATATTAGTAAACTGTTCTGCCTTCATACGTAGAGTGCAAACACTGGAGACAGAAAAAAAAACTGATAATGTCTCTACCCCCTCTAAAAAAATACTAAGCTGACAGACTTTGCCTACCCCACACCAAATGTACTGCAGAAAACTCAGCTATCCTGTAGAACACAAACTGTAAAAATATACAAAAGCCCTACATACTGGATAACACATAACACCCACTATAATACAAACCACAAAGTACAAAATACAAAATAACAGTCTGGAAAGAAACTTGATAGTTTTGCCAAGGATTCCAAAGACTGTTAGTCAAGACAGCATTATAAAGTTTAAAGACTTGATGTAAAATTCTATGACATTGGTAAAGTTTGTATTACAAAAAGAAAAGAAAGAAAATGATATGGGTATTGAAATTTTGGGGTGCATGTTGATGCTGAATAGTTTGGTTGTAAGATGAACTTTTTAATTGGATTAAAGTAATATTTAAAATTCACCGTATTTTTGTCTTTTTATAACCCCATTATATTAACTTTATCTAGAATTTATGAACAAAGAAGTGAAAAGGTATGAAGCAAAACGAGTTATATGAGAGTATAAATTAGATGCCATCAGAGTAAATTAATGCGAAATGCACATTAGTGCAAGAAAGCCACAGAAGTCACCCCTCCCCTAACCAAACCACACACACACACACACACACACACACACACACACACACACACACACATACACACACACACACATACACACACACACACACACACAGTTTTCTTTTTTTTAATAATTAGCATCCATCTTTACTAGTAAAGTATGGTAAATGGATTGTCTGACTGGGGTCTCCGAGCACTGGACCCCCCACTAACTTGCAATACAAATCTACAATGGACCCACCGTTTCCTTCTTCCTCCCCACAAGTTTCTGTTGCCCGGATCTGGGCACCTTCTGCCAAGTTGAAGTAAGGTGGCTGCAGATTATAGCCAGTGACCCCATCACCATTCCGAGGCAGCTCTTGACTGCCTACCAGTGTCCAAAGCGACAGGTGGAAAAGGAAATCTGCCAAAAAAGCATCAATAATACCGCAGACCCTCTCAATCCAAGTGAAGGCTCTCCTCATGTGCCTGCACTCAGCACTGCACCTCACCTCACAATGTGCATGCACTGTATACTAGTCCCTGCGCTGGTGCCTTACATCCTCAAAGAAAAGTAAAGTAAAGTGCTCCCAGCAATACATCGCAGAGGCACGAAAACTGTCACCTGGAAGTCTCTCACTGATTTCCACTTCTCCTGGTTGGATCACTTTGCATCAGTAATCAATCTCTGATTGGCTCATATTACCTAAATGCTATTTTTTGCGGTATATGAGCCAATCAGAATGTGCAAAGCGGAACCAACACTCCTAATGCGGAAACGCGGAACTTTGTCAGTTCTGTGCCTTAAATGTGGTGCGTTCCACATAATCCAGAGCACTTGGCAGCTCAGTATTGTGCTGTTTATTAGCTCAACTTCTTAAGTTAGAAGCCAACATACATATATCATGGATGTAATGGGAGTTTAAATCCATGCAACAGACATCTTACATTGCATTTTTATCTGTCTGTGTAAACATTTTGAAAATACTTGTACAGATACCTGCTTATTCATGTTTGCAGTTATTTTATACATGCTTATGCCTATAGTGTATCTCTATTATTTGTAATTTTTCTGGCTCTTAGCAGCTATGTTAATATAGCTTTATGTGTAAGGCTTTAACCATAGGATACTTCACCTGTACACTTGGAACATAGCTCTCAACCAATTAGGGATACATCTCAACATAATCAGGGACTAATTCAGAAATAATCAGGGATAATCAGGGACACATTTTCTATGTTAGTACTATTTGTGTCAGTGACAGTATACGAGAATGAGAAATATTATACAGTTGCCAAAGTTAAAGTAGTTTATACCTCTACTTATTGTCATTATTTAAAAGTGCAATTCACCACCTTTCTCCTAGTATTATTAGGAGAGAGTGCGAGGGACAAAGATACACTTTGAGTCAAAATCAAGGACATCCCCGAATATCAGGGACATTTGTGAGGTGTGATTTGGTATGGAACAATAAATTCTAATTAGACCTTTTCTGCCCTCCTACCTAACCTATATTTTGATGTATGTGATGAACAGTTAGTCTGATATAAATATGATTGTTAAGAGCAGTTATGGACTCTGAGCTATAAAATGTACAGTTGTGTTTTTTGTTGTTGTTGTTGTGACCAGTGTGCTGACACGCAGTCAAGCTTGCATGTTTTGGTTTACAAATGCACAACATATAGGAAACTTTAGATTCTAATTTAACCATCATGTAATATGGAAGTCCTGAGCCATGTTTTTACTCCTTCCCTGCACAGTCATACCTTTGAGTTGTTTAACTACATTTATTCCATATAATTGCAACTAAGATGGAATAGCTAGCTAAGCAGGTGTCAGAGTTAGACTGTGAACAGAGCTGTGAGTTGCAAGTTTTAATCTCAGGTTCATCAAACTGTTTTTATTTTTTAAATTTTTGCTGTTTGTATTATAGGTTGTACTCTGTGATTCTTCATATATGGACTGGATGTCTGCTGTTTGCAGATTGTGTTTGGCAGATACTTCTGTTCAACATGGATAATACCTCTGCCTACAGGACTGGTGATGCTTTGTGTATGACACACTTGTATTTTTTGTTTAGGAATTGTAAATATAGTCACTCATGATCTTCATTTATATTAGCCTGTTACATAGTCACTCAGCAGCACTACACTGTGCATAACCTAACAGTTTATATGTTACATGATGCCATTGTGTTTATGATTGCCCATTTATTCTAGGGTGCTGTGTAAGCCAATGACCATGTTGCACTGCTCATCTCATCTGCATGTAGCTTTTATATTTCCCACTAATTTTTCCTCTTATTATGTCTTCATAATACAAATAGGATATCTGGGAGCTGTTAACATGACAGATTAGTTGCACAGACACATGGATTGTAGTTGGAAATGATTTACATATTCACACATTGACATAAATGTGTGAGGCACACATACAACATAGACACTTGGAAGGAGTTTTCTTTTTCTATCTGTTCAGATGATCTCCTTATAAATGTAGGAAATATATGTTAAGTATTGTTTCTATAGTTCCTAGTAATTATGTTAGTTGCAGTGCAGCACTTGGCACATATTTTGTAATGTGGATATATTAGTATTGTATACCATAGTGCAATAGTATACTAGTCTTCATATGTCGTGTTCTATACTTGTACTGGTTGTGTACATGTTTATTGTGCATAATGATGGCTGGTTACCAGTTGGTCAGGTAACTGGCAGGTTTTCCCAAGATAAGTTGTATAATCTATGCCATACCATTCAAAAGTATAACCTGTTTATATTCCATGATAGATATAGTGACATAAATATGGGTCTCTATTGATATCCATAATTATTGCTAATAGGATATTGGGAATGTGTCATATGCGTGACTATCCAACTGCTAGCCTCATTTGGTTCTATTATGCACCTTGTACATAATCCTTATAGGCCATATCATATTAGAAGAAGGTTATAGTGACACCAGTAAATTATGGGGATACACCTTTTTCTCATATGCAGAGATCATGTTGAAGGCACAGTACTTAATGTCTGTTACATTCATTATATTTACATCTGTTTGTGTTTTATGACAGCCATGTTTTGCACAGGAATGTGCAGACTGATAAAAAAGTGGTTTTCATCATTATGGTTGGATTCGTGCCTTACATCACATACAGTGATAGATTCAAGTATGGGCATATGTTATTGTGATGCATCAAACTGAATGTTTTCCGCCTGTGGATTGTGTCACAGTGGGTATGTTATGTGCTCATTTAGTTGCAGGAATGCATATTATGTATTTTCTTTCTTGTTACGTGTTTCACCTTGACAGGGCATGGGACCCGTAGCCGCTCTCCTGTCATATTTTGGAGACAAGCATGTGCCAGACCACTGCCAATCACTCAGATTCTAATGATGATAACCATGATGGAGATGATAATGATGATGAGGATGGACCTGAACCTGCACATTCTGTCATCCCTGCTGCATCCTAGAGGAGACAACCAGTAAAGGCAGACAATTTTTAGGATCACATCAGGGAGGTGATGACTAATGTCCTTCAAACACAGATGAGGAACCAGACAGAGGTTTTTTTTTTTCAGAACATGGCTCGGGGCATGAGAGACTTATTTAAGGAAAAAGACCGCAAGGTCATTCATGATGTTCAGCCCCGTCACAGCAGGGACTCAAAACCATAATTATGGTCTGTGTGATCCACTTGTGCACAGCTGTCACCATGGTTTTTAGCATATAAACAATTGGACTATATAGGCACACTTGTACATGCATAGCATATTGCTGCCATGCTTATGTGATACATGTTTGACCTTACAATGCAGATGTCATGTGACATTTTGCTTTATGTAGCACCTGGAACATGATGTACATTGCCTCTTTTGACATGCCATAATCATGCTGACATCCATAAAATGCACTTGATGCATAAATTGCTGTATGTGGGTAGGTGTGGTACTCCTTACATCTGTCTGGATGTGTGTCCTCTTATTAATACATTGCAGCATATTGTTGTCATGATGCCCAGTGCACTGTAGTTCTGTATGTCACAGTTATGAATTTTGCACTTAATCTGTATCTGCTGATACAAGAGTGTATACATGCATGGGACTGACAGCAACTTGCAAATATTTTCCACATAGTTCACATGTAATACAGTGAGAAAGTATGTTTTGTGTGCTGCCATGTAATATCTGTTCACCAAAAGGACATGTCCTTGCCCATGTACTTTCTATGACACTGTTGTGTAGTGATTGTTACACTGGCATACTGGTTTTGTGTGTCGCATGTATTGGCAATGTTGGTGCCATGTTATATTATCTAAGTGTGGCTGCTATATATGGGTAGTCCTCCTTCACTTAATGCATAGACTACCACAGTACCATTCATGTATACACTGTGTAATTGCTGCATTATATAGCAACATTACAAGAATGCTTTCTTTAGCTTCTGTCATATTTCTACATGTGTTGCTTATTCACATACATGCCCATATTTTGGCAACTTGTGTACATATGCACTGCTTTACATACATGTCTCTACACATATTCTGATCAATACAAAAAAAATAGTACATTGGGACTACAATTTAATCCATATTTTTGTGCTGTATTGTTGTTCACAGGACTGTCCTTTGCTCAGTCATACCCATGGTCAGTGATATATATGTATATATACATATATGTGTGTGTGTGTATATATATATATATATATACATATATATATATATATATATATACATATATATATATATATATATATATATATATATATATATATATATATATATATATACATATGACACCCCACCACTGACCCAGTAATCAAGGAGCCTCAGTCCTCACCACTAGCACCAGTGGGGGACATTCACTGGGAGGATGACATGTACACACACAGTATTTCCAGATGCAGCTCTCTGCATCAAGTGTAATTTCCCTTAAGAGCACACAGAGACCACAGTCACTCCGGGGCTGGTTTCTCCATCTTTCTCAGGATCTCTAATAAGACTCCTCACTGGCACAGCTATAGGGTTGAGTACTCAGCTGAGTGGCCAAGCCAAGACCTCCAACACCCTCTCTGTCCAACCGGTGCTTCATGTCCACACACACACACACACACACACACACACACACACACACGCACACGCACACCTGGGAAAGGCTGGCACAGGTTTACTAGTTATGCTCCCTTCTGCCCAGAATATAAGGTAGTTATTAGTGCCACCAGCCACCTCTTATCTGTTACTTTAAGGCCCTTAACAAGGGGTATCCAATCTTACTGTGTAATGTTACTGTTAATACAAATGTTAGTTTGACCAACAGCAAAACTATTAGAAGTGGCCTACACAGTATCACCAAATAAGTATGAAAGCACTCTCAGAACATAAATGCCTCTACACAGATCAGCCACAATGAAAGGTTTAAATATATTTAATAATAAATAATAAAATGTATACATATATATATATATATATATATATATATATATATATATATATATATATACACACACATGTACACACACACACAGTAACATCAGAGTTTAAAACACAGGGAAGATTTAAAACAACATTGCAGGACATACTCAAATAAAGAAAAACATCTAAACTATGCTTCACTATATTCCTGATTGAATCTAAGAGAATTATACTGTTCCCTAGACTTACTTACTCATAGCAAGGCAGATGTGCGATGAATGGATCTTGTCATATCAAATACAAAATACAGAATGCTACCTCTCTCTAAGAGACTTCCCAAATTAATATCTCAAATATTACTGCTGGGATAGCTTGCAGAATGACATAATTTCTTGTCATCTAACTTCATTTGTCAGGCTCAAAACAGCCACTGATGCCAGCTGGTAGCATTTAGCATCTACCTGTGAAAATACTCAGACAAGTGCTTTTTCCCCTCAAGTCTAGGCAGATCCTGGAAGTCATAAAACAATTACCTTCCTACACAATTCAAAATTAGTTATTTCACCTTAACGACAATAGAGAAAGCTGTCTTGTATAGACACTATGCCTGTTACTGCACTGAAACTGAAAGATAACATCTTTTTATGGCCCAGCTATAAAGTGATTTAATTTCAACTATTTTTCTGAAGTTTTGTAGTTAACCTCCTGTGTTCCAGTTTCCCCTGTTAAAATATATACACTTAAACAGTTAAAATAGTATATATACAATTCTGTTCTTTTCCAGTAGGATACATTGTGGATACACATTGAAGCTTAGTACTTTACAAACCCTTTTCAACACACACAAACCTAGTTTGATATACACATAACATACAGTTCTAATAAGGCTGTAACACAAACATCCTACATGAAGCATTTTGACATTCACAAATGACAAATAACCATTTAAAAAATTCCAGACAGCTGTGCTGGCAGTATGTCTCTTTATCACACGTCTATAAAAAACACGTTGATATTCACAAATGACATATAATTATTTGCAAAATTCCAGATAGATGGGCTGGCAATATCTCCTTTCATGACAAAATATATCAGCACAGGTGCTTTTTTTCCCACCATTTGTTGTATGTTGGCATAACTGTATATATGTGCATGTGGTACTGATTCTTAGCTTGTGTACATATGTCTCTTGCTGTTACGTGATTACACATTACTGTGTGTGTGTTTTGTACATGGTCATATTTAGTGCCATCAGCAGTGCGTCTGTCCATCTGACATACATTTGCCATTTGCTTCACTTTAGCTTGGGAGGACTTCAGCATCACCTTATGTGGGAAGCATATGCATTTGCAATATGTCCCCTTACATAGTTTTGTCCTACTTTATTGTTTGCCTACTTTGCTTTGTTTTGCCGGCATGTCCTCCTTAATGTAGGCTCATGTTGCCCACTTCCCTTTATAGGTTTGGCATACATCTTGCACATATGGATGGTATATGTTAACCTTCTATTGCATTATCATCCATTATCATGTAGTTGTATTGTTAGAATGCCACCTTGTGCCAACCTTTTGATCATTATACACATGCAGGACTTATGCACACAAGTTTTGGCTATTGCTTGCATTACATCCTTGTTCATTTTATACATGTGTGTTGAGTAGTATCCTGAGTAATTTGTCATACTTCCTGTGCACAACTTGATATACCTTATACAGGATTACTCTGTTGGTGTGTGTATGTGTATTGACATTTCTTTCTGATAGGTGGGTTAGGCCAAAAGAGGTCACAAATATACATATACACTTCTGTTTTGCCTCTGGCATGACATGTGTTTGTGACACATGTATTCTGTTTCAAGTATGTTTGGGTTGTGCACGCCTACTTGTGTAAGGAGCATCCAGTTTATTGCTAAGCTATAGTACTGCTGTTTGGCACTGTGCTTAGTTGTTGCTTTTTACATGCATGGTTGGAGGTTGTATTCTGTCCTCAGCTGGTCTTCTCCAACATTTCATGGGCTGCATTTGCTCGTCTGCGCTCTTGCTTGGCTTACACTTGCACTTCTTACAGACTATTTGGGTATTAGATTCAATATTCAATGTGCACTGTGATTTCTGTTTCTTTCCTCCATTACACACCTGTCATCAGTCATACACATTCAAGTATGATTGCCACATAGTCTGCAATATGTCATAATGTCATAGTGCAACAATACATACATATGTATTTCTGCATTTCACCATGATATGCACCCCTACCCTGTTTTTAATTTCCCATTGCCCATGTTGTAGAGTGTGCATTCTGTATACCTTAACTTTCTTTTATGTTTATTTCTGACCTTTACCTGTCATGTCCCATGATATTTATTATGCGTGTATGCCTGCTGTTTAGGAAAATCTGCGGGTCAGTCAGAGGGGCATAGGCAATGTTTTTTTTTTGTTAGAATAGGCCCCATTTTTTTTAAGAATAGGAAGAAAGGCAAAGACAGTGAAAGGGGTGGAGAAGGCCATCACAGAATGTATACCCATATAAAAAATATCACAACACATGACAGACAAAGGTTGGAAAGAAACAGTAAGGACAAGTAAGCTACACAGACTGCACACTGTTCAACAGTCCTGTTAGCAGCATTACAGCACATTAACATGAAGTCAGTAGCTGTTTACAGTTCCAAGGAACAATACTATTTCTCTATGTGTTGGAATATGTGCAGGGACATGTACATAAATTATTGAATATGTACTTCATTTTCTGAATTATGTGAATTTAAGGAATAGATGTAGAAATGTAACAGAGGCCAAATATGGCATACTGTACTGTTACTGTCTAAATTATAATTACCACGGAGTATACATGAACGTTACAGTGGTGGTCTATGAATTCAGTAAAGGAGGATTGCCCATATATATATATATATATATATATATATATATATATATATATATATATATATATATGAGATACATTTGTATGACACAACATGGCATCAGCATTGCCAACATGTACCACATACAATGTCAGTAACCATGGGAGCAGCAATGACCCCAAACCTGGCAAACATAGCCTTAGCCAAGTCAGAAGAAAATGCCATCTGTACCTCTGAATATTTCCCATATTTCAACTGTTATTATCACTTTTGCAATGAAAAGTCAACAGACTTCCTATATTCCACTAACCACTACAGCTCTGAAAGGGTAAAATTTCTGGATCTCACCATTTACAAAAAAAGAAAGTGATACAGTGTTAAAAAATGGACTGTTTAGAAAACCCGCATGGGTCAAGCTGTTGCTGCCGTATTCCATAAGAATACAAAAAAGGAAAGAAAATAAAAATGCATCCTGCAGTTAATGAATTGCAAAAGGCTGCTGTTATACAAGCCATAAATGAGGATGTGGCTATGTGAACTGCAAAGCAGCTAGCTAGAGTTAGAGCAAGGCTGCAACTAAACCAGTCATCAGACCAACAATAATTGGCAGGTACCACCTAGACAGACAGCTGGTGCAGGCTGTCTGCAATGTGTGCCCCACACATCTGTGTGGACCCTGTGAGGAATCCCCATTCCCATTGAAATCAAAGTGTTACTCAGCCTGGGTTTACTTGCATCTGGGACATTCCAGGAGACATATGGGGGATGCTGTGGGAGTGTCACAGATGGGTGCCACTCAAATCCTGGCAAATTTTTTGGCAGCAATGTGGCTAAATACATCCACTTTTTCATCCACCCCCATGCAGTGGAGAACTGTAATGCACCAGTTATACAACATTGCAAACTTCAGAAAACAAGACATAGAGAAAATCCCGAAGGACCTTGAGTACAACCACGAATGAGCCAAACGAATTTAAACCGCAAAATGTTTACTGCTAATAAAAATCACATTAACAGCTTTTGAGCACATCCCACAAAAATTCAATGCGGTTTTATCACTTTACTTATAGGGACTTCATAAGAAGATAGGACAAATCAATTAACATTCAAGTATATAATAAAAAATAAATCACATTTTAAAAATGGGCGAACCACTAAACTTCATAAAATTAAATGTAGTACAATCGGGGGCAGTGCTAGCATTTTGGGGGCCCCCAGTAAGTTTCAAGTTGGGGGCCCTACCCAGGAGAGTATAAGTGTGACCACATTGCTGTCACGTCCCCTTCCCTATCAAGCTCATGCAGCACCATTTAATGATCACTGTATAATGTTACTACGTTCAGACCATTACAAAGACTTGAAATGCCAAGGTACACACTGACTGGCATTTAGTACCAATGTTATATTATGACAAACCCCTGTACAACAGCAAGGTAGCCACTCACAGTGGTCCACACATATACTGACTGGGGTGGAGCAGTAGTGCAGCGACTAACGTTGTGACCTCCCGGCAAGAGGTTCTCTGCTTTGATTCTCAGCTGGGGTGCCTTATGTGTGGAGTCTGCATGTCCTCCCTGCATTTGTGGGGGTTTCCTCCAGGTACTCTGGTTTCCTCCCACATTCCAAAGACATGCATCTGGAGCATTTCTCCCCGGGCCTCCACTATAAATAGGCTTTGTCCTATTCATTCTTTCCCGGTCAAAAAATGTTAAATAAATAAAATTTAGTACCAATGTTACATTATGACAAGCCTTTGTACCACAGCAGGGTAGCCACTCAGAGATGTACACACACACACACACACTGACTGACATTTAGTAGCCATGTTGTTACACTATGTCAAGCCTCTGTACTGCATCAAGGTAGACAGTCCCACAGAGGTACACAAAGACACACACACTGACTCCCACACACAGGACATAGACACACAAGACAAAGACAGCACTACAGCAAGACTGAAGAGAGACACCTACACAGACTCCCTCATACAGAATATAGACAAAACAAGACAGACAGCTACACAGACTCTCGCACACAGGGCTTAGACACCTACATATGATGAAGACAGTACTTCAGTAAGACTGAACATTAAGAATTTAAAATACTGGGCTTATGAATTAATAATGATGCTAGAATAAGATTTTGCAGTAGCATGCATTGTGTGACCCCACATTTTTGATGAACAGATGAAAACTGACAAACATCTGACATTGTGCAACATTCTCACAGCCCCTACAAACCTCCTAACCTCTCAGCATAATTCCAAAGCTGAAAATAATCACAGAACAAAGGTGTAACATCAAGGATAGTTACAAACATTGCTATGATAAACTTTGAAAGATATTAGAATAACAGGGTTTGCATTAGCATTCAATACAATAATCAGTACATTCTGCAGAACTCTCATAGTCCCACCACCCAAAGTATCAGCACAATTCTAGAGGAGGTAACAACAAAATAAAAAAAAAAAAAAAAAAAAAAACAAGACAAGGACGTAACATTAGGGGTTTAAAATACTGTGCTTATGAACTAATAAAGATGGTAAAATAACATTTCCAGTAGCATGCATTGCGTGAATCCACATTTTTGACGAGTAACGGACCAAAAATGCAGGTCAAACATCTAAACATTGTGCAACATTCTCACAGTCCCTATCCCTCTCCTAACCTCTCAGCTTAACAATTCCAGACAAAGCCAAAAAAACTGCAGAACAAATGTGTAACATCAGGGATAGTTTAAAACTTTGCTATGATCAACTTCGATTGTAGAATAGGGTTTGCATTGGCACACATTAAGACATCATGCATTCTGCAGAATTCTCACAACCCCTACCCCCCAGTGTCTCAGCACAATAAATCTGGATGAAATGAAAGCAAAATAAAAACACAGAGGCGTAACATTAAAAATCAACTTGCTTATGAGTGAACAAAGATGCTGGAATAACAGATTTTGCAGTAAAATGCATTGTGTAACCTCACATGTTTTAATGAAAAGAGACAAATGCCAGGTAAACATCTGAACATTGTGCAACATTCTCACAACCTATAACCCCCCTAGCAACCTCTCAGCACAATAATTCTGGAAAAAAGCAAAAAATGATTATAGAATAAAGGTGTACCATCAGGGATAGATGTAAACTTTGCCGGTATACACAATACTAATATAACAGGGTTTGCATTAGTATAGATTAAAACAACAGCTGTCTATTCTGCAACATTCTCACAGCCATTAACTCCGCTCCCAACCTCTCAGCACAATAATTCTGGACAGAGCAAAAAGTTATCATAGAACAAAGGTGTAGCATCAGGCATAGTTGTAAACATTGCTGGTATACACAAAACATACTAGCAGAACAGGGTTTGCATTTGTATACATTAAAACATCTGTACATTCTGCAGCATTCTCACAGCCACTATCCCCCCACTGCCAATATTTCAGCACAATTGTATGCAAAACAAAAATGCAATAATGAATATTCTTATGCAAGATTAGTAACAAAACTACATCAAATCTGGGCATTAATTATGGACAAGCCTCCCTTTCTCAATTTCTTAGCAGGAGAATTCTATACAAAGGTTAAAATAAACTTGTTACAACTACAGTCCCTCACCCCCAAATCATCTTAGCACAAGAACTCTGCACAAAAAAAAAACAATATAATCCTGTCCCTAGGTTTCCTCACCCCCCCCCCCAGCAAAAATAAAGTTAAAAATAAACCCAGCAACTTACCTTTTCTGCATTTGATAGCAGGCTGCTACCAATCCTCTGCTTGCTTCCCCTACACACAGACCAGACCAGTTCAGCCCTTTTAAATTGCCTCTAAATGGACAGTTTTTCAGATCTTTTAGAAATTGCCCTTACAAGGTCAGGTAAAAATACAGCTCCACTGCTGGCCCCATGATCACTCCAGGAAAACTTGAATCTTCCCTCCATCCTCACGTCATACGTCTCAACCTCTTAGCATGAAAAATCTGAACAAAGCCAAAAATAATGGAGGTACAAAGGCTTATACATACCTCTCAATCTCTGAGAGCAAGAAATCTGGACAAAGCAATAAATAAAACTGGGAAAAAGGCTCAAAAATAGGGACAATTTTTAAATATTGCTCTTATAAACTTAGAAAGTTGATAGAATAAGTCTGAAACTTAAATTGCTGTCATTATTTTCTAACTTCAGTATTTAATGATTTGTTGCTAATTTGACAGAAAACCACAGTTTTATGGAAAATGGACCAAAAATATGAGGCAAAAATCTGGACGTTCTGTGAAAATCTATACAGTTGAAAGGTTCACTTTTTAGGTATTACTCATATAAACTTACAAACTTGCTAGAATAGCAGTCTTTGCTTTAGCATATATTTTCTGAAGGATATGAAGTCTGAAACTTAAATGTCTGCCATTATTTAGTGACTTCAATACTCAATGATTTGTAAGAAAACCACAAATTTTATGAAGAACAAACCAAAAATATGAAGCAAAAATCTGGACATTCTGCAAAAATCTGAGCAGCTGAGAGGTATGCCTCATGCTGATATTCCACAGAACCAACCCAACAGACCATCAATTAAAGCACAGAAAATCAGGAAACTAGAAATTACTTCCCTGACTGCTGCAGCCAATCAGGTCCTTTGCTTCATTGAAGCGGACATGATTGAGTGCAGCTTACAGGCAAGTTTTTTAGGAAAATGTACTGGAATCGCGCAACGATGTTTTATAGCCATGAGAATGTCTAGGAGGTGCCAAGGAAGGAGAGGAAGAGACTGAGAAACCCACTGCTGTTGCATGTGGGGGCCCTCATATGCAGGGAGATAATCAGGAGCTCAGCGCTGCTGCAGGTTCGGCAGCTGCCTAACAGCGGCTATGGGTACAATCATCTAATTAAAGTTACAGAGTACTTAATCCATCCACAATAAAATAAATGAACCTAATAATAGAAGGATGTGATTAATATAAAATATAGAAACAGGTGTATGCTAAAAGATAAAACTAAAAAATATATACATAAAAATATATTTACTTTATTTTAATATTTACATATGCTGATGTTGTTCTAAAAGATGCTAAGCCAATCCATATAATTAAAAAAATTGAATACTAATTCCCACAATTAAGATATGTTAAAATTGTGTTAAAAATATTGTATACACATGAACATGTTTATTGAAAAATATTTAAAAATGAAAAATAAAAATAATAATCACATTTTAAGAAATAAACTCACTCCAAGAAAAAACATTATAGTTTAGCCTCCCTTAACTTTAAAACCCAGGTAATGGAAACAATATCATTAATACATGGGTAAATGTTGGCATTAACCTTAAGTTGCCAAAACAATTCTCAATACTCGATCCTAGTTTCCCAGGCCCCTCCTCTAACATTATGGGGTATAATATCAATGATTCTAAAAAGAAATTTCTTGAAATTATTAGAAAGCATAGAATGTTTGTAAAGTGCACTGTTGGGGTTCCTTGTCTGTATATCAACAAGTAGTGTTCATATATACACTTTTTTAATTGTCTTTTGGTCTTACCTATATAAAACGCTGGGCAAGTCCCACACAGTGCAATATACACTAACCCCTTACTATTACAATTCCCATATTAAAAAATTATTTTTATTGATATCCTCCAAATAGATCTCTTGGCTTTCCATAATATATTTGCAATAATTGCAGGTCCCACATTTCTTGGTGCACTTTTATAGGGCCTTTCAAACAATTTTTTTTACATTTACCATTGGTTTATATACAAAATGAGGAGATTCCCCCCGTAAATTGTAAAGGTGCTCATTAGCTTTAAAAATATTCCAGTTTTAAATCACCATATCCTAAACCTTGTCTACACCCAAATTATAGGGTAAAACAAGGGCCATTTTAAAACCCTGTTGATCTAAAAAAATTCTGATCCCTGTTGTTGTAATTACTAAGGCTTTTTTTCAATACCAGTTCCCAGTAAGAGTTTGTATCTCATACCCCATTCATCTAAAACTTTATTTTTAATCGTTTCCACCATAGTACAAGGGTAACCTCTCTCAAAAAGCATTTGTTCTAAAATATTGACCTCTATTCAAAGTCATTCTTGCAATTCTAATAAATTGTCCTCTAATTAAATTCCTTTTAAAATGGAGGGGTGGTAACTTTTGAAATGAAAATATGCATTAGAAAAAGTGGGTTTTCTGTTTATTACAGATAAAAAAAATGTTTTCTTTATAATAGGAGTGTCTAAATAATTAATATGTTCACAGTGGAAAAATGTGTACATTTTAGAAAATTGGTAGTAGTATTAATAAAATCCATAAAATCATTAATCAGCTCAACAGGGCCTTTCCACAAAATAAAAAATATCATCTAGAAAACTTAGGTACAATTTACAATGAGTGTACAAACTGGATGGAAAATGATGTTCCATTTCCCATGCCCACATAATAAAATTGGCATAAACAGGGGCACAGGAGGGACCTATTGCACCTCCCCTGGATATGCTTGTATACCATGGATTCAAAATAAATGACATTGTTTGATAATACTAAATCCATCAAATATACTAACAAGGAAATCATATCATTCCCCAAAAAATGAACATGAACTAGGGCATCATTAAATAAAATGAGACCCTCATCCTTGGGTATGCATGTTATGACAACCCTCCACTGGACCAGTAATCAAGGAGCCTCAATCCTCATCACTGGCAACAGTGGGGGATGTTCACTGAGAAGATAACAGGTACACAATAAGTATTTCCAGATGCAGCTCTCTTCATTAAGTGCAATTTCCCTTAGGAGCACACAAGGACCACAGTCAGTCCAGGGCTGGTTTCTCCCTCTTTTTCCAGATTCTCAATAAGACTCCCCACTGGCACAGCTATAGAGTTGAGTCCTTAGACAGGGCGCCAAGCCAAGTCCTCCAACCAGTGCTTCATGTCCCTGCCCAAGTAGCTGACACACATACTTTTGGAGACTTTTTTTACTCTCACACACACACACACCTGGGAAAGGTTTATACTATTTATGCCCCCTTCTTCCCAGACTATAAGGTAGTTGCCACTGCCACCAGAACCCCTTAGCTACTTTATGGCCCTTAACAAAGGGTGTCTAATTTTACTGTGTAATATTAATATTAATACAAATGGTAGTTTGACCAAGAGCAAGGCTATTAGGAGTGGCCCACATAGTGCCACCAAGTAAATTTGTAATACTCTCAAAGCTTAAATATCTCTACACAGATCAGCCACAATGAAGGTTTAAATATATTTAATAGTAAATAATAAAAGAGCAAGACAATACTAGATATATATTCACAGTGACATCAGAGTTCAAAACCACAGGAAATATTTAAAATAGCATTGCAGTACAGGCTCACACAAAGAAAAACATCTAAACTAAACTTCACTATATTCCTGACTGTATCTAATACTGTTCCCTAGAAACTTACTTCATTAGAGCAAGGCAAATGTGGTAAATGGTTCTTATTGCTGTTGTCAGGTCCAAGACAGAATACAGAATGCTCTGTCTGACTAAGAGACTTCTCAAAATAATATCTAAAATATTATTGCTGGGATAGCTTGCAGAATGACATCACTTCTTGTCATCTGATTGCTAGTTCCCATGCCAAAACCCCCATTGCTAGAAGCTGGCAGCATTTAGCATCTACATGTAAAAATATACAGGCAAGGGCTTTTCCTCAGATCTTTGACAGATGCTGGAAGT
The DNA here is from genome assembly GCF_019279795.1 of Protopterus annectens. NCBI lineage: Eukaryota > Metazoa > Chordata > Ceratodontiformes > Protopteridae > Protopterus > Protopterus annectens. The sequence continues at coordinate 803,895,684 of NC_056731.1, read as the reverse complement.
CATAAAACAATTGCATTCCTTCATGCTTCAAAAGTAACAATTAGTTCATTCCAATGTCAATACAGAAAGCTTCCTAGTGTAGACCTTGTGTCTCTAGCTGCATTGAAAACTTGAGAGATAGCATCTTTATTTCATCCTATAATGTAATTTAATTACAGATATTTTTTCTAAAGTTTACTACACTGAGGTTAACCTCCTGTATCCTAGTTTCCACTGTTAAAATATATAAATGTAAACAGTTACAATAGTGCATGTGCATTTCTGTTCTCTTCCAGTAGAGCACCCTGTAGATACATATTAAACACAGCAGTTTTACAAATACCTTTTCAATGCACACATCTATACAAGGAGTTAGATATACAGATAACATACAGTTCTAAAACATTTGTAACACAAGCATCTTCTGCCAATGACATTCAATTATTTACAATATTCCAGCTAGCTGTTCTGGCAGTATCTCATTCAGTCACACATGTAAACAGATCTACTCCATCTATAGTAAGAAAATATATGTTTTTTTCCAATGAATCTGGAGCAATCCACCCTAAAAAAATCCCAAGAGTCCTTTAGGATATGGGGGGATCGGTTGGAAAAATGGTTTTAGTGGTCTGTTTATATTTGCTCCCAAGGGGTATGTCTTGCAACCCTGAGCTGAAACTATGGGTTTCAATGGAGGGTTGATAAGATCCTTGTATATTTTAGGTATCCCAAAACTTGATTGAATAAACAGAGATTTGTTTGATAGAAATTCAAACATGCTATTTGTAATGATCCCCTGAGACTGGCAATCATCCAAAAATAAGTCAGTCTTTCTGTAAGCTATATTTATTTCATTTTGAGATATTAAACTATAGGTGTGACTATTAGAATATCAAACATCCAACTTACATAGTCAATAGTTCTACAACATTGCAAATTTCCCCCATGCACTTGGTGCAATAGATTGCACACATATCCCTTTCAAGACTCCAGTACATCCTGATGTAGGCTGATATACAAACAGAAAGGGCAGGCCATCCCTGAGCAGCCAGTTTATGTGTACAGTAGATGGCAGTATAACAAACTTCATGGCAACACACCCTGGAAGTGTCCATGATACTGCCATATGGAGGGAAAATGGACTGGCTGCTGCATTCCAGCAAAATGAAATACCTGAGGGACTACTACTGGGTAAGTACAGAAACACAGCTAGGATGTAAGCTAAGGATATCCCTCCCAGTAATATTCATGCTGACAACATGTGTGTTTACTCCCAACAGCAGGTGACTGTGATTATCTACTTGAGCAGTGGCTAATGACCCCATACAGTGAACCAGTCAAACCTGCAGAGGAGACCTACAATAAAGCATATTCAAGAACCAGAAATACCACATGTGCATGTGGTAAGTATACTGAAATCTAGGGTCTGGACAGATCTCGGGGTGCATTGCAATACACACCTGAGAAGGCAGCGCAGATGATAATGGTGTGTGCCATGCTGCACAACTTGCTAACTAGAGCACATGGCAGTTTTCCAGCTGCAGCTGTGAGTGAAATACCCCATGAACCCTAGATGTCCAAAGATGACATCCCACAGGTATCAGAGGAGGAGCAGGAGGATATACATAGGGGGCAGAAGACACAGGTGTAGGCAATGTTGGGTGTGCCCACAAGTGCAGGCCGAGGGAACAAAGCAGTGTCTGACCAACAACTTTGAGTCATGACAAGCTACACATACATAAGTACATAGATTAAACACTGATGTCCAGGTGTTGCACCACCACAGCAGCATGGATTGCATCTAATGACAATTACCTACTAGGTATACATACTGAGCAACAGACATAACAATATAATCATAACATATAACATTATGAGCATATACAAATCTATCACAACAAGGGTCATCATCTCAGGGCACAACTAACACAGATATGCATATAGACTCAGATTGTTGTATCAGGTATGCATACAGACTCAGACTTGTTGTATCAGTGTATGGTACATGATAAGTGATACACATCAGTGCAACACATTCCTATCTGTCCATTATAAAAAGCTGCAAACAGGCAGACAATGCAGGACATAATGCTGAACTGTTGTTAATAACACAAGTCAAGTATATCATTGTAAAGTATGGATAAAGTAATGCAATAAATGGAGTCAGCTATGTTTAGTAAAACTGTTGGACTCATGTGGCATCAGACTTGTCAGCAAATACAGACACATGACACTTTCAGTGTTCTGCACAGCAGTCATCATCATCATGGTGTGAGAATGACATTACTTGACAGAAGTCAGTGTTACTCTAACTCAGTCTGTAGCACCCACACTGACGGCCCACACCTCCCTCTGGCCTGCCCCTACCAAATATGGAAACACTTAGTCCAGGTTGCTCTACAGAGGAGACTGATGGGGTGACATCGACATGTGGAGGTGAAGGAGCATGACTGTGACTTAACTATCTGGTCATGACTGCCAGGCCCACAACAGATGGGCCAGCAGCAGAAGTGTGTGTGTACAATGGAGTATAGATACTGATGCCTGATGGGCAAGGTTGGTTCTGCTGAAAGGAGGCCTCCCTCTCCCATGTGTCACTCAGCTAAGAACAGTCAGGACATGTAGAACCCTGCTTCTACTACAGCACTGCTGTAGTACCGTAGAGGCTAGGAATTCATCTGACCAAGCCACAGATAACATACTTTCATTCTGAGCAACCAATGACACCATTACTTCACCGTGTCTGTGATGCTGTCTTTAATGCAGCGCAGACAGGTGGTGTGCAACACGATCTGTGGCACGGGCAATTGCATGGATGAAAGATCCATGAAGTTGCTGGAAATGCTCATTTGTCTGTGAGAGTAGGGGGACACCCCCCTGACACCTACACATGCATACCAGCTGTATGCCTACTTCTACTGTGATGGCTAGTATCAATGTGTTGTGAGGAACTGTCAACATCAGCAGCAATCTCAACATGGGTCTGTTGTTCACAGGCCTCATCCTGTCCACCATCCAATGTCCCATCATTGTCAGAATGACTGGACAAGTTTCCTTTCCACATCTGAGACTACAGCTGCATTCACATGACTGTCACCATCTTGGCCAGACTGTATCACCATGTGACTGTCCTTTGTGCCAGGGGCCATGCAACCATACTGAGACACATCAGATCCCACATAATGATCACTGGACAAGCTAATGGAGAACACAGCTAGTTGATGTGCTAAAAGAAGAGGCAAATGACACAGATCAGGGCAGCATGCCTACATCATATGATGGATATCATTAAAGACATATGACACATATATCTCACTGCAATGTTACAGATAATAGTGACTTACCATTAGGTCTTGTCTGTATATGGGTTACAGAATCCATATAACAAGGAGTAGACAATTAGATTACACAGCCATCATACATGACATATGTGAGTAACATAAAAATAACACACACCTGACAAGTCCTCCTGGGAGTAAGATGCAGTAGAGGAGGGATGAACTTCAGCTGTTGTAAGGAAACAAAGTCAGCATTATTAATCACATCATTGCCAGCATGAACCATATGAATACTGTTAAAACATACAGTGGGTTTTACATAGAAGTACCACTTGTTTGTGCACTTGTTAGTGATGCAGCCTGTCCTATGTATGGGTAGACGGACATGGTATCAATGGAGGACAACAACAGGAATAACAGCAACGGTATTCATGAATGATAGGAAATAGCATACCACTGACAGACTCCCGCTGTTGTGAATTTGTGAGATGTACTGCAGATCCTGCAGGAAGAAGTAAAGAGGAAGACAACAGTCATATGTGCAGGCAACAGAATACTGACAGTATGACAAATATGGCACAGTAACAGGGGCTAAGGATACTCATGTGAACAACATTGTACCTGTTGGGCAGATGTCCCTTTGTAGAAAAACAGTGACATTAATGTCATGTATCACAGGTCTGCTACACATTACTGCAAACTATGAATCTGTTGTAGTAACATACTTGGTCTGTCTGCATTTGACCTGCACAGCTTGGGCGCCTAGTGATGTACATGTAGTGTACAATGTTAGGGAAATATCAATATGACAGTAAACAGCAGTGTCATGACATAAGGCTGAGGCAAATAACAGGTAGTGGTCACAATAACATTGTATGGAGACACTCACTTGCCATTCCCCTAGTGTTGTCCAGAAGTAGATGGACATGTGAATATTAACACAAACAGCATTACAGATGTTGGTTGTACTGTTTGTACTGCAGTTGTATGAGTAGATGTTATGACTCTTGAATTCATTGTCATCACCTTGTGTGACTCTGTGTGCATGATTTAATTCTACTCTTGTAAATCCAAAATGACAATTCATGAATGTACATGCAACAGCAATATGTGATAATTTACTATATAGTTATCCATGTCATGCAAAGTAAGATATATGTGTTCTTCCTAGAACTACTACTTTTATCCCACCCTTGTTTATGCATCATTCCCCACTCGCCATATGCAGGTAAACAAGAAATATTGTTATCTCATCAGGGGATCAATGGTGGGCCACCACCACCAGTGTCATCCATTGATCTCTCATGCTGTCATAACCCGTTGGCTGCACAAAGTATCATGTCAGAGCAGTGTTGGCAACAGGCCTCATGAAATCTATTGTGACCACCAACCGTGTGTCAGCCCACACTTCATTTTTCTATACAGTATTCCCTGACTGTCCAAGAAGTCTCCATCCATGTTGTTGAAGTGCATTTATTATAGTCTCATTTTCCTGTGGGAAGAAATTGACACCTGTAGGTCTGTTTGCTATCTAAAAGACAGTGATATGCACATGTTCATATTCATGTGAGGGCTGAGTTGTGCAGATGATTTTCTGGACAGGTTATGTCACCATAAACAGTATGCATTCCTGTGCAATGCAAAAGTCTATAAAACACTCACTGTGACATATAGTAATGTGACATATAAAAAGTTACAACAATGCCTACATACGTAACAGTTATAAATCAACATAAATTGAGATATCTGTAGAGGTTGTCTGTGCGATATAAACCCCTTAACCTACATGGCTGTTGAATGGTGGTCCAAAGACAACAGCATCATGCTACAGGAATCTGCATGTGTTTGACATTAAAATACTACACAAATTATCAATTGAACAACTTTGGGAATGCGTTGGAAAATCTCACTATCCATAATCAGGCCACAGAGAGTATGGATCATTTTATTATTGAAACAGTAAGACTTGTGTTAATACCCATCACTGAATCATAGGTATTTTTATACCACACAAAGACAAAAAAAGTTTCCTCATGCATATAACAAATATTAGAAGTGCAACAAGGAAGAAACAAGCAACTAAGAACATATTTTCCAGGAGTATAATGAATTGGCAGACTTTAAAGATTCCTGGTAAACTGCTCTGTCAGGAATACTGGGTGAGCAAATTGGTATAATTAAAGAAATAATTTTTTAAAGCTTTGATACAGACTCGGAATTGCCTAGACATAGTAAGGCCTCGCTGAGTTTAATTATGGTGGCTGCCAAAAAAAGCAGTTACTAGAAAATGGAAATCACAGTTTAAACCAACTTTACTAGAAGTAGTGAAGATAGTAACAGGCATAAAACAACTGGAACTGGGATCTTGAGAAAAGGATAGGACCAAATTGCATAGGAAAAACGGGAATTGTGGGAACAATTCACGCAGAGGGGGAACACGGTTTAAAAGAAGGCAGGATATGAATGAGTTATATAATGTTGGACTGATAGTGACTGGATAGATTATAAGTGATGTATAATATTTGTAACTACAATTATGTCAACATGGTTTGTGATGTATAATGTTTGTAACTAAAATTATGTCAGTATGGTTTGTTTTCATTTATACAAATGTATGATTGTCTATGTCACACGTGAAAATGTAATAAAGATGTTTCTTGTTAAAAAAAAACATCAGTGAATAAATATCTGTAACAGAAAAAGGACAAAGTACATATGGATAGTGTTGGAGTTGTTAGGAGTACATATGGATAGTGTTGGAGTTGGTAGGTTTCCATACATACACCTCAGGGTGTATGGAGTCACCTACAAGACATATGGATAACCTGCAGAATACTTCTTTATGTACTGTCCACATTTGCTATGTAAAACTGTGTATACAACTGCATATGGGAAATTAATGCATGTCCTTAATGCAGATGGCAACACCTGTACAGGTAAATCAAACAGCAGTGCAGAAAGTTACAAGCATTTGTCTAAAGCACACATTTTCAATAAAAATAAATGTAAACAGGTACAATTAAAAATGATTGATGTTAACTGAGGTAATATTCCCAACACAAAAATGCTAGCAGGTGCCAATTTGCCTTATCAGCTACACATGACTCAGGTATAACTCAAGGTAAGAGCACCTAATGTGCATCCATCTTTAAGTACCATTAGCTTCATGCATAATTAATGAGGTTCATTAAAATTCCAGGTTTTGGAATTCCATTTGTTTACATCCATGAAAGTTCTTGAAATTCGGCAGATTAACCAATAGCTCTGCATATCAAGAAGGTATTTCATGCAAGTACCCAATAGGTATCGATAAACAGTACCATGTGTAGCATATGCCATCCAGTGATCTGATAACATCACATAAGCACCACTTTTAAATATTGATTTTAAAATATTTGCAGATCAGACCATTACTATATGTGAACTGAGCTTGCAACAGACTTTTACATGTCTGACAAAGTTTTGTGCAATATGGTATTATTTTCAAAAGTTCTACCAAGTGTTGCTTTATCATTTATTATTAAATTTACTTCAACAACCACCTCATCCGTATCTTTTGAGGAAATCAAATGGTCAGAGTTACAGTTGAAATGCAGAACAGGGAGATACGTGATGCATGCATTTGATTTGTGTTGTGTATTTTGGAATGGAATATATTTAAATGTAATCCTCCAACATACCTTACTGTGTCCCTGATTTACAGCACCGTTTATGTCTCTGGTAACAGAAGCTATGTGATATATGACAGTGTCCCACTGTCTGAGAGATGAAGGTTTAACATTGTTGTTACTGATTGTAACCACAATGCTAACAAATTCATTCTTGCTAATTATTTATCTATGTGCCCAGCATGTATTCATTTTTTTAAAATCCTAAGCCATGATCTATATTGGTATCCCATCCACCATCCAGGTGATGTCATAACACAGGGTCTTTTCAGTGCATTCACAATGCACATGCTTAAGTAAGACGGATTAACTACCCAGGTAGTTGTCAAGGCTTGAGTTTGGATGGATGTTAGAGTTGTAAGTTTGAATCTTATATCCTCCAGTCTGTGAGCAGTGATATAAAAGCATATATATGCATAACATTATACAATATGTATTGTGATTATCTGATGTTTAGAAATAGCTTTTTCTAGAACCTGATCTGAGCAATGCTTATACCTACATCATTCATAGTTGCTCTTTTCTTTTTTTAGTCGATGAAGATAGGACCCAAAATTGTGCCCTGTGGATTGAGTGGATGCACAACTTGTGGATTAGCAGAAGGAGAGATGTCTGTTGCTTAATTTTTCTGTTTTGTTAAATAAAATACAGCTGATCCTTGTTACAGGCCCATATGTTTTATATTACCATGTATATTGCTTAGAATGCCCAAATACCCATCATGCATCAGTAAGGTAAGTGCAATGATAACCCTATACCTGTGCTTAGAAGTCTGATTGAAATGCAAATATGATGACATATCATTAAGTATCAAACTATATTTTCTGAGGATAGTTTTTGAAATGTATGTCACAACCTAAATAACAGTCAAGTCTGTATATCTATAACCCATTGTTATGCAATGTGTTTGATGTCTGGAATGCTTTTATTGTTGTTTTGGGGGGGGGGTTTGTATGTTTTTCTGTAGTAATTTATTTGTTTTGTATAGTTTTTCACAGACTGAAATTGGTGTCAGATATGTTACTGGACACAGCTTGTTTATTTGCAAACTGAATGGATGTTTACTGTGTTATCATACCAGTCATAGAGTATAATACTTCCTTTGGTATGTACCTGACCAGCTATATGTAGCAAGTAGGTGTAACATACCTGCCTTTTGTACTCCGTTTCCTATAGATTGCTTAGGGGTGATCTATACATGCCTTACAAGGCATCCACAAACCCCACACTTATGAATCTCCTACATATTCTTATGTCAAACAGTACCAAGAAAATAAGGTCTAGGGACCTGAATTTTGTCTGTGACTTAAACAAAACATGCTGGAGAGACAGATATGTGTCCCAGAGACTGTCCCTCCTATGGAACAGTCTTCCCATCCATGTGAAGCTGAGTTGTTCTATTACCCAGGTTAAGTGCAACCTAGACCAATGGATGGAGAATAGGAAATTTATACCTGGCTTGATGCCCATGTCCCTTATGAACAGAGGTTGCTTATAAATGCCTGGCCCTCAATGTCTTGTTTGGATACAGGATATTATTATTCTTTCAGGAAAACTTGCCTAGGCTTAGAAAGGCTCAAAGGTCATTATCCTAGTAACAATTTATGAATCTACGATTCTATCAATATGCACTCTTGTGTATGCATACCATGCAGCTGCCATGCTTATATGTTACATGTATAAACATACCATGCAAATATCATCGCAACATTTAATTATGTTTCAATCTGTGCCTGACACACATTAACACATTACACTTTCCTCTCACATTCAGCTGTCCATGCATTGTGGCAGTTAACCTGCAGATAGTGCTGCAAGAATTACCCTGTAAATATGTGTTTTACTGATGGAAACTAACAGACAACAGATGTCCATAGTCCAGCACTACCACTGTGGTATGGTTAGGATTTCTGTATTGTCATATCATGTATGAGCAACAGAAGGATATGTCATTTCCCATATGTTTTGGATGACAATTGCCATGTTGTCTTACTGGCATTATGTGTTGTGTGCCATGTGTTGGCAATACTGATGCCATGTTGGGTCATATACACGTATGACATACCTATGGGCATGCCTCCTTTTCTGATTGCATAGAACACCAATTTAACATTAATGTATACACCATGGTGAGGTAAACATATTCAGTACCAATACATTATCTCGTGTTTGCTGTATGTTACATTTCCACATTCATTCCTTATTCACATAATTTTACACCTTCCAGCAATATTTGTACACATTAACTGGAGTGTATCTGTCTCTGCACATAGCCCGATCCATACTGACACAACACCATACCTTTGACATGTGAGTAGTGACTGATATATCTTTGATGTGCTGTAATGATGCTCACAGGAGTGTCCTGTGCACAGTAATGACCACGGTGCATGACATACACCTACGGTTGTTTACTTATCATTGACATGACAGTATATGTGTATATGACTGAAATTCTTAGCTTGCTTACCTATGCTTGTTGATGTTATGTGACTGCACATTACTGTGTATGTCTGATTTATACATGCCCATTTTTGTGGACATTACCTATACAGTCTGCCCATGTAACATATATTTGTCATTTGCTTAAAGGTATTTTGGATTGGCTTTGTCAGCACCCTGTGTGCTGTATATGTACATGCATTTGCAATATGTAACCTTACCTTGTCCTGCTTTATTGTTGTTTTCCTTGATGTGGACCCAAGTTGTCCACCTCACTTCCACCTTCATATTTACGTAATATATTTTGCAAATATGTTTAACTTTGTTGCAGTTATTGACCATTGTGATGTATTATGTTGCTCACATGGTGAACATGTGCCAAATGCATGGCCATTTTACAGATGCAGGACATCTGCACACAAGTCACTGGCTACTGCCTGCAGTACATCCTTGTTCTCACTATACTTAGGTGTTAACCAGTGTACGTTGTTGAAATTCATGAGCACAACCTGATGTTATTTTAAGTTGTAGTGTTAGATTTTTGCAAATATTCTTACATGTCATTGGCGTGTGTATGTGTATTGACATTGCTTTCTTATACGTTCCATTTAGGCCACTGACAGTCATACATATATGCCTAGGTGTGTTACTTTTGACATGGCATATGTGTGTCACATATATGTATTCCATTACACGTTTGGGTTGTGTACACCTACTTGTTTATTTATCAGCCATTTTAGCGCTTTACTGCAGTACTGCTATTTGGCACTGTGTTTAGTTGTTTGCCTTTCATATACAGGGTGGGAGGTTCAGTTCTGTCTTGTGCTGGAGTTATCTAGCATTCCTAGATCTACATTTATTTACTTGTGATGTTGCTTGGCTTACACTTGCACTACTGACATTACCTGGATATGTGATTATTTATCCAATGTGTACTGTGATCCTTATTTATTACTCTGCATTAGTCATGCACATCCAGGTATGACTGCCACAAGGTTTGCAAGATGTTGTGACGTGATAGTGCATAGGTAGATATGTTTTGCTGCATTTCACCATGGCTGGTATGTATCCCCACCCTGTTTGACAACTTTCCATTGCCCAAGATGTGCAGTGTGCAGTCTGAGTAACTTACTTGTCCTTACTGTTTTTTTTCCAACCTTTGTCTGTCATGTGTTGTGGTATTTGTTCTGTGGGTACACCTGCTGTGATAGCCTTCTCCTCCTCTTTCCCTACCTTTACTTTTCTTTCTATTCTTAATATATGCATATATATATATATATATATATATATATATATATATATATATATATATAGATCTAGGACTATTGAACGAAAGTTCAATAGTCCGAATCCACAATACCCAAATGCACTTTAACGAAAGCACTTTCACCGAAAAAGCGCTTTCATTAAAGTCCGTTAAAAAAAAAAAAACATTAAATCTAAGCCCCAACCCCCTACTTTTATATTCTCACTCCGAGGTCGCACTACAGTGGGGAAAAGGGAATTCTCCTTTAACTGCACCGTAGTGCGACCGGCACAACCAGCATACATAACTGAAAGTACTGCTTCGGTGAACAGCACTTTCGATTATGTATGTTCAGTGATTTCTGCTTCGGCAGAAAGTGCCGTCGGGGATCTGTATGGATCGCATACATATATATATATATATATATATATATATATATATATATATGATTGTCACTGCGGAAGTGACACCCCAACCCCATGTGCAAAACTGAAAAGGGATTGAGGATGGATGGATGGGTGGCTGGATGGATTTACTTATGTGTATTTATATATTTTTATATATATTTATGTGTGAGTGTGTGTGTGTGTGTGTGTGTGTGTGTGTGTGTGTGTGTGTGTGTGTGTGTGTGTGTGTGTGTGTGAGTGTGTGTGTGTGCGCACGTGCACGCATGCGGGCGCATGCCCACGTGGAGATATATATGTATATATATATATATACACACACACACACACACTCACACACATATATAAGCACACACATGCACATATATATGGGATAGCTGTGCCCCTCTGCACTTCTTTAGTAATGGGTGCTAACCCTAACCTTTTTTACTTTCACTTTGATATTAGTTTATAAGTTCATGCACACAGTTTGCCATATCCTTTATTTTTTGTAACAATTTATTTTTTTCTTTATTTGGAGCTGGATGACATTGGCTTGCAATTTATATACCAGTTCTTTTAGGCACACAGATTTTGGTACACAGGGTTTGTACTAATTTCCAACTTGTAATGATTTGCTTTCTACTCACTTGTTGCTGTATAATTTCAATGGCTTCATTTATATTCTGTTTTAAATTAGCCAGTAGTTCATATCATGAAAATCTATTTGACAGTGTCCTACTTCCTAGTATAGAGGGATTTTGTTTTTCAACCTCTGTCTCCACAATGTGGTGCTTTATCAGTTTACTTATTTATTTACCCTTTGTTGACCAGGTTAGTCCCACCTGGCTAGTAGCCTCTTTTCATGGGAGACCAGAGGATGTATTTATACTACTAGGGGAAATTTGGCCAGGGCATCATGGAATTTCCCCTACTCTTCATTGCTGTGATTGGGACCCATTTTGGAGGAGCACTTCCTGTTTTCATTCCAGATGCAGAGGTGGCCTGGAGAAACAGGGAGGCAGATGGAGAGAGAAAAGGTGATGATGAAGTAACGAAAGAAATGAAGGTGAAAGCAAATATAGAGATTGAAGAACATGTGCAGGATTCTGAGAAAATTTTTCAAAGAAACCTTTTTGAAGGAGATGACTCAGCAAATGATGGATGTATAATTACAACCCTCTAGTCAGCAGAGTTGCAGGATGGTTTACTTAAACAAATGGTGTCGATCTACAAAATGGAGATGTTTCCCCTGGAGACATTATGGAGAAAATGCAAAAGGAGGATGCAGAGACATTCCTGAAGAATAGTGGTGAGATGGAAAAGGAAACATATACAAAGAACGTAAAAGAATGCAAAACTGGAGTAGCAGAAAAGAAGGCAAAAGAAAATTAAAAACGGAAGTATGTGGTAAAGATTCAAAGTAAAGAAGACAAAGAAATGGATAGTTATAAAGTGTGGGACAATCTCATAGCTCCTTTGGGTGTAAAAGCAGATGAGATAAGAGCATTTATTTTTATTAACAAAGAGACATTTTGTGACATATCTGAGACTTTTTTCAATGGAAAATGTTCTTGGAGAATATGAAAAAAGAAAGACTGTTACCCATGAAATCTTTATATGATAAAAACATTTAACAGAGAAACAAAAAGATTCATGTACAGTTTCAAACAGAGGTAGAAAGAAAGACTTTGAAAGGACATTTGAAAGCTTTATGTAAAGAAATACAGGACATTGCAAACATTTACGACAAAGGAGGTTTATGGACTGGTGGCTGGGATTGTAATATTACATTAAAAATAAAACGAGAAAAAATATACATATACCAAGCATGATAAATGTGGAAGGGAATATGGGTATTGTAAAATACTGGGGACGTCCCAAAACATGTTTTTTGTGGAAAAGAAGGACATTTGATAAGTAACTGTGACAAAAAGAAAAATGTTATATTTATGGGGAAATAGGACATGATGCAAAAAAATGTCAATTGAAATGTTATAAATGTAACAAAATTGGACATTTATGGATGGATTGCAACAATTAAAATAACAGTAAGGAAAAAGAAAAAGAAACAGAAGAAAATTAACATTGAGAAGAAATTTTAGAAGTAGTAGAAATAGAAGAAAAATTGGATGATAAAAAAGTGATGTAGAAGACATAAACTGGGAGGTATTAAAAGGGAAAAAAGAATCGTATTGGTAAAAGGGTAAAAGAGACAAAAAAGAACATTTAAAGGAATAAGTATAAAAGAAAAAAAATGAAATTAATGAAAAAGAATATATACAGCTAAAGACTGGGACTTGGTATAATAGTTAAGGTGTTTGACTCAGACAAAATGTTCAGTATTTGACTCTCACCTTTGGGAATGAAATTGGTTAGACTTGGAATGGGAAAGCTACCCCTGTAATTAACTATGAATTTATGAAATGTGAAGCTAAAGAAAAGGGAAAATTAAAATTTTAGATTGCTTTCTGTAAATTTGAATAGTATTAAGAATATAGTAAGAAGAATAGGAATTTTAGAGTGGTGTAATACATGTTATGTATATGTTATTATATTAGAAGACACAAGAGTTTTAAGAAATGAAGAAAGATTACAAACAGAGAAACTAGGGTGAGGAAGGATAATCTGGAATTTCAGAAATAAGAGATGTTTTGGAATAGCCATATTCTGTAGAAATACAGTAAGGATATTTGATGTAACTTTAGCAAAAATGGGAATATTAACCATTGTAGAATTAAAATGGAAAGAGCAAGTCTACAGAATTATAATGTATGCTTATACTAACTATAAAGAAAAGGAAAGCTTATTTCATCAGACTTTAGACTATGAGAATTAGAACAATGTAATTGGTCCCCACTAAAAAATCTCCCACTTAATGAAGCCGTTGAACATTTTAATTCCACATTCTTAGCCATCCTGGATAACAATGCCACTAGTCATACTATCAGAATCAAAGCCAAAGCAGCACCCTGGCTGACCAACAATACTAGACAAAAAATCATCCTCAGAAACAAATCTTGGGCTAAATGGCGTACCACTAAAAACTTAACTGACCACCAAAACTTCAGAGAGCTTAGAAACATAACAAAAAAGCCATCCTAACCGACAAAAAAAATTATTACATACAATTACAACAAACCTCTAAAAAGGAACCTAAAAAATTCTGGGCCAGCATTAATAACTTATTATCCCCAGGCCAGTCTATCACACCCAATCCTCAAGTCTCTAACCCAGAGAATCTCACACAAATAGCCAACGACTTTAATTCATTTTTCACTAATACTATCCAAACCCTTGCTAATCACCTAGCAACCTGTATCTACCTCCTTTATCTTATCATTGCTCCAAAAACTAAGACCTACCACCCCCTCTGCAGACAAACTCCCTGCAGAATTCCTGCAAATAGGAGCCAAAGCGATTGCCTATCCCATTTCCATTCTGATAAATAGATCCATAAAAGAAGGAATTTTTCCCTCATACTGGAAGATATCTCACATCATCCCACTGCACAAAGGGGGGAATTCTAATGACTTCTCTAACTTTCGTCCCATAGCACTTCTATCACCTATAGCCAAAATCATGGAAAAATGTATCCATAAGCAACTCCTTAACCACCTTTTGAATAACAACCTACTTGCTAACTGCCAGCATGGATTTAGACCCTCCCACAGTACTACCACAGCATTACTCTCCTTTACCAACTCCATCAACTATAACTGCAACAATAATAACCTATCATCTTCAGTCTTTATTGACTTATCTAAAGCTTTCGACATGGTTAACCACAAACTTATGCTACACATACTAAAATCTCTCTCACTTAATCCTCTTTCCATAACTTGGTTTACATCTTACCTTGAAAATCGTCAGCAAGCAGTTCTCTGGAAAAACGCATTATCTAATCTCCTTCCTATTTCTTTAGGTGTACCTCAAGGCTCTATCCTAGGCCCCCTTCTATTTTCTATCTTTATTAATGACCTCCAATCAGCTATCCCAAACACTACCTGCATACAATATGCAGACGATTCTACAATAATCTGCTCTGCTAAATCTCAAACTGAACTTCAGTCACTCACTCAAAAAGCCTTTACCACTGTCGAACAATGGTTTTGTGACCACTGCCTACTCCTTAACCCCAAGAAAACCAAATTGCTATTGTTCTCACCTTCCCGTAAATCTACCCCACTCAACTTCACTCTTACTTCCGCCGATAACACCCTTATTACTCCAGATTCAACTACTAAACTTTTAGGAATTACTATTGACAATAATCTCAGCTTTGACTCTCACATCAACAAATCAATAAAATTAGTTAATAAAAAAATAGGATCCCTTTACAGAATCAAACCCTTCCTTACACCTGAAGCAAGAACCACCTTAGCCAGATCTCACATGATCTCTACTCTTCTATATGCTTCCCCCATATACACAAATCTCTCTCAAAATAACCTTAAGAAACTATCTACATCCTACAATAATATTGCTAGATTTGCCACAGGATCCCCATATAGAACTCACCACTGCCTGAACCTAAAACAACTAGGTTGGCTTGAACTTCCAAACCAACTCCTACTTCAACAATTTTTAATAGCTCATAAGATCTTATACCATCCAACTAAAATACCTATACTCTCTAGCATCATCTCACCATATAATAACTTGAAACAACTTCGCTCTTCCAACAAACTACTAATTAAAACAACCAAACCCAATAACTCTACAGGTGACTGCCTCTTTTCCAACTCTGTTGGAAAAATGTGGAACAAACTACCCTCTGAAATCCTATCTTTGTCTTCTCTCCCACTTTTTAAAAGACAATTGAAACTTCATCTCAATAAACACTGGCTATGCTCCTGTAACAACCAAGACTAATTGAGTCTTCCTCTCTATCTTCTTGTGCTCCTTATACCCTTGATATAACTACACTAAAGTAACATCTACAAAGATATATGTGACCTGTTACATACTGTATGACTTTTTACAGAACATTTGTCTACTTTGCTTTTCGTTTTTGCTCTGATTATATTGTATGTTTTCTGTATTAACTTGCTCTCTCACCTAACATTGTATTGCAAACCTCTGTTTAAAATGATCATAACTACTGGAGCTTTTCTTCCCGGGCCTCTACTGAAAATGGACATATATCCAGCTAGACTAGCCCAGTCAACAAATGTAAAATAAATAAATAAATAAAAATATGTAGTGATAAATATGAATATTACAATACAGGAGACTTTAATTGTGATTTAAGAAACAAACATAAAAAGAAAGGAAATTATGTAAGAAAAATGTTAGAAGTTATAAGATGTGGTAAGTTAAAACTTTGGGACAAAAATTCACGGACTTACAAAAGGGGTATGTATAGAACTGAAATATATTATTTTATAGTATCAGAAGGTTTAGTTATAGGAGAAGGGGAGGTAGTTGAAACAGGATTTTCTGCACATCCTGCAATATAGCTAGAGATAAAGGAGAACAAGGAATATATTAAAACAGACAAAGGCATAAAAAGGATAAATGAGAAAGCATGGAATGAAGAAGGAAAGAGATTAATAATACAGTTATGGAAAGATCGTACTACTATGAGAACATTTTATAAAAAATTATCTGAATGGTGGGTGATATTTAAGGAAAAATATAAAAAAAATGTTTTGTTTTACAGTGGCAATATGATGTGATTAAACTAGAGAAAAAACATAGAACATATAATGATGATTTGGAAGATTTAGAACATAATGATAGAAAGTACTTTGACAACAAAAAACTATTTAAAAGAAATCCAGAAAAAAATACAAGAATTGTTATATAAGCAAAGATAGTTTTTATAAGGAAAAAGAGAGGTATTAAATTACTTAAGCGATTAGTAAAGTTAGATGGCAGTGAAATGAGAAATAAAAAATGTAAAAGGAGAAATGGAAAGAACTCAAGAAATGATTATGAATAGTGTAGTACCATATGTAGAAAAAATATGTAAAGAAAAAACAAGGTAGTGAAAAAAACATGGAAAGTAAAAAAAAAAAAAAAGTTAACAGGAAAAAGTGAATAAAGATTTGGAAAAGGAAGATTCTTTAAATGAGCTAGATAAAGTATTAGGGCAGTATTATATGTATCAGTTATTTTCCCAGGAGTAAAAAAGGTTTAACTGGCTAATGCTGAGCTTAAAAGACAATAGTGCTATGCATATAAATTCCCAGATTTGTTTTCAGTAAAGCTAGTTATTTCCCAAGGTGGCAGGTATAAACTAACTTTTAGGGTTCTTCCAGTGCAGTCTTGTTCAGTTTTGTTTAGTCGTTAATGATCTTGTTCAGTAGAGAAATATGTAATAG
Source organism: Protopterus annectens (assembly GCF_019279795.1). NCBI lineage: Eukaryota > Metazoa > Chordata > Ceratodontiformes > Protopteridae > Protopterus > Protopterus annectens. The sequence goes on along the minus strand of NC_056731.1, from coordinate 803,878,359 downwards.
ACATCAAGTGCCATAGGGTTGGATTCAATGGATCTTTATTAGTCTTTTCCAGTAGCAGCGGATAAGCACTGTGTGCTAATGTGAAGTGGTACACAGCGCTTCCACTCTCCATTTTCAGAAATCCCAAGATCTTGCCATAATAAAATCCCAAGACTGAATTAAAAATCCTCACTAACTGAAAATTCTGAAAAAAATCGTGATTATACATGAAATGTACTTACACAAAACAATCATTTATTATTCAAATAAATACTTAGTATAAAACTGACAAAGAAAACATGACATCTTATCAATGTTCACAGGTTACAATAACATCTCTATCAGACCCCTTGAGACTATGTATTAATCTGGTTTGCTGTCACTGTTGGATCCAAGAACAACATTGTTTCTGATTGCTGCGGCTGTTTCTGACATTCACTGTATCGTGAATAGCATCTTCCCTCCATAACATCCTGAACAAGTGACTTGGTGGGTGTCCAGGAATGACATTCTTCTCTCTGCCACATAATTGCCTGCTTTGCTAAAATTCTGTCAGCAACTGTGTGTCACTTTCGTGAATTGGACTGCTTCATTTTTATCAGATTAACTTGTGAAAAAAATTCTCTTGACGCAAGCCGAGGAATGCAGCAATGCTAACAGCATGCACATAAAATCAGAAATTATTCCAAATTTGTGCTCATTGTTGTCTTCTGTTATATCATAAACTTCCTTCCAGAAGTTAGATGGATCACACTTAGCAGACGGCTGAGTGAATCTTTGGCAAAATGAAGTGTCTGTCACTGGTGCGGTACAATTGGCTTATATTTATACCCAAGAATGGGGGCGTGAGTTTAGGTAGGTGACTGCCCAAGGGTGTATCAGTTGGTGTAGTGACACCCCCTAGGGCTGGACAATTTACAATGCTCCCTGCCTTTAAAAATCATTGCCATATAAACCAGTATGTTTGTTTCTGTGATACAACATTAGTATGGACTCTGGGGTTTTATTTCCATTATATGATTTAGGCTTAAAAGTTTCAAAATTCCTTAAATCAAGCAAAAAAAAACAAAAAACAATTTAATACTGAAATAAAAGGTTTGGTAAAGGCTCCAAATGTGCATACAAAATGCCTCTGTTGAATTGCCTTACAGGGTCTTTAATAACATGCTTTTATTCAAAACAACGCTTTGGCATAAGCTTCCTCAGATCTGCCAGGACTGGGGAATAGTGGTTTTCAATGTTTTTATGTCACTGTATTTACTTTATTTTTTTTCTAAACACTAAACAGGTCACTATCTTGGTCTTTTTTAATTTCAGTAAACCTGATTGTTGTTTGTTTGTAAGATCTTAAAACCACTGAGCAATCAGCAGTGGAGGATCCACATGGTCCATTTCTGTATACTGTATTGAAGTGGTCCCAACTGGTTTACTAGTTGAAATGGTAGAAGCATTTATTAAAGTTGTGAAGGCTGCCAAATAGTAATATGGTTTGTATGCTTGTCTTACAAATGTAAGAAAACTATAAGTTATGTTAAACTGTATGTTATGTGCTGAGCTTCAAGAATGTAACCACAGTGTACCCTACTGGAAAAGAACAGAGTTAACTTGCAAAAATAAGTGAAGAAGAATAAGCTAGGAGACAGAATTTCTGAAACGAGAAATTCTTTCTATTGTCTGGAAACAGAAATAATTACAGGTTTCAAAGGTAAAAGTGAGTAACTGTTTTACGACTTCCAGTTCCATGCGAACTTCTAAGAGATAATTATTTCTGACACAGAGGTACTAAAATTTTAAGTTTCTGTTAGATTGGGAACTGAAGGCACAGGTGTCAAATAGTGATGTCATCCAGCAACCCAGCAATAACGTATATTATTAATTTAAGAATTATCTCTCAGAGAAAGTCTATGCATTTTGTATTTGTCTTTGGACCTAGAAACATCCTCTCATCAGCACTTCTCTTCTATATTTGCCTGGCTCTGTAAGTAAGTCATTTAGGGCTATAGATAGGAATATAGTAAAGATTAGTTTAAATGTTTTCTGTATTTATTTGAGACTGTCCTGCAATGTTGTTTTAAAGTATTTCTTGTTATTCTGAACTTTGTTGTCACTGTGTTGAGTTATTGAGTATTGTCTTGTGATTTTATTATTTATTATTAAATATATTTAAACCTTTTAATTGTGGATGGTTTGTTTAGAGATATTTAAGCTGTTAGAGAACTTGTATATGTATTTGGTGACACTGTCCAGGCCACTCTTAAATAGCCTTGCTGTTGTTCACACTTAACATTTGGATAATAGTAACATCAAACACCAGTATTGGTCACCCTTTGGGAAGAGCCTTATAGTATCTGATAAAGCATGGTTGGTGAAGCTGGTACTACCTTATAGTCTGGGCAGAAGGGGGCATAGCTAGTGAGCCTGTGCCAGCCTTCCCCAGGAGTGTTTGTGTGTTTATATATAAATCAAATCTCAAAGTGTGTGTGTGTGTGTCAGCTACTTGGGCAGGGACATGAAGCACTGGTTGGAAAGAGAGGGTGCTGGAGGTTTTGGCTTGACCACTCGGCTGCGATCTTAACCCTATAGCTGTGCCAGTGGAGAGTCTTACTGGGGATATGGAGAGAGAGGGAGAAACCAGACCCAGACTGACTGTGATCTCTGTGTTCTCTTAAGGGAAATTGTACTTTACTGTGTGTGTACTTGTCATCCTCCCAATGTGCACGTCCCTCACTGGTGTTAGTGGTAGGGTCTGAGGCTCCTTGATTACTGGACCAGTGCAGGGCCATCTCAAAAGTTTTATTTATTGCTCTTAAACAATTGTCTAAGATATCTTTAGTGAATACCTGCGTGTTTGGTGTTCATGTTTTATGGAATGCCTGAATATGGCCACATGTGAACGACATGTTCTGTTTCTTAACAGTCTTAACAGAGTGGGTTGTTAGATGTGAACTCATGTTAATATATATTAAAACATATTAAAATGTATTTCCAGTGTTGTAGTTTTTATCATTATAGTGCTAAAATATTCAAGTTTTACATGAATAAATAAGAAGTTGTGTTGTTTCATCATCGATCATTAGGAATAATCAGACTCTTTTATGAAATTTATGAGTCTTGCTGTCTTTAGGGAAGGGAGATTTGGGCCATTTTTTAGGAACAATATGCCCGCATGTGGCTGCTATGGTTGAAAATAGCAGGAAATTTATGGGAATATGCAGATAGCCCTGATTTTGGGATTATTAATTGGGGCTCAGATTTACAAGTGTGTGGGTATAGCTAATTGCAGCATGAGGTAATCCACTAGTGTTTTGAGTTAATCTCCTGTGTCAAAACTTCTGATCACTGTTTCACTGGCAATGGAAATCTTGCCTTGGAGTGCTGTTGATCCCTTTAGAAGGAGAAAAGACTCCTGTGCATCTTGTCTGGTGAGAAATGTTTTTTTAAATAGCTTTTTAATGGCCAGTGGATTCCTATATTTAAACTAGTAGCCATTTTAGGTATGTGTAGTTCTGCTTGTGTGCAGGGAAGAAGTTTGGGTTTAAAAGTTTTTATTTGGAGTTTTTTACTATTGGAAAAAATCTTTTGTACCTCAAATTAATGGGGAAACTTAAAGGGTATGGCATGCCCATGTTTGATGCTATTGAGGGAAGGGTGGACACAGGGAATTCTGGATTAAAAATAATAATCAGGATTTAACAATCCTGGCGCACATTTCAGTAAAAATACTAAGAGTAAGATGGCATGCTATCCAGGAAGTAAACCAAGGGTTGTTCCCCACCATAAGTATACACCATGTACTATGAGGCTGTTTTGGAGCTAGGTTAATAGGTATGAGCGTGCCATATGGTGTAAAGAGGAATGCTATAGCTGCAGCTTCTAACAAACACTGGATCATGAAAAAATATACACTAGTGAGAGTGCATGCAAGCAGGTAAGCATGCCAAGGAGTGATCTCCACCCTATACTTAGGGACTGTCAAGCATGGCAGCTGCTGTAATGCGGAAGACCATGAATCTGGTTTGGCCAGTTAGGGCTCCTTTCAGTGATTGATCAGGGTTGGCTAACTGTTGTAACGAGGTTCAGAAATGTTTCTTTTTAATGCAGCTTTATGAAAGGGAATAGCGTGTTATTGTGGAAAGATTAAAGGGTCTATGTTCACTCATTGTGTACCTTAATTATGTTTATCTTGGTCTATGGTTCCCTGAGTACTGGCCATGTTGGGAGGGTGAAGAAGGCATCCAAGAAGCTCTGAGTCTCGTATAGGTAATGGTGGTGGTTGGGTGCAATTAATGGCTAACCTAGCTAGTAGAGAGGATATTTGCTACCAGTGCTATTGCTGGTCATTATCAGAAACCCATTACTTTTGATTTATAACAACCTAGTAATTTTAAAAGAAAATTAAGCATTTAGACAGCAGAAATTCGAGAAACCATTTGATATTCATTCAGTTGCAAATTGTGCCTGTTAGAATAATGAAAGCAAGGTTACCTTGTTTAAGAGTCATATAACTTTACGGTTTGCTTAAACCAGTCTTATGCACAAGGTTAAGGTGGAAAAATGTTGAAGTCCTTTGCTAATAGTAGGAATGGTGGTCCAGTTTTCTCAGGTTGAAGTTGCTATTAATGGTGGTGTTCATGTTCAGGCCTGGGGACCTGCATGCTTCTAGGCAGATTTGCCATTGGAGTTCTTTCTTCTCTAGAAGGTCATTGGTGGAACCCTGGAATTCATTAGGGAGGACTTTGTAATGTGGTATAGGAGAACATTGTGGCCTGGTTGTTCATTGGCATCTTTAGTCAACACACTGGTGGGGATGTTGTACCTGATAAGAGTAAGGCTTCTACCATTTTGACTAGTAAACCAGATGGGACCACTTCAATATACAGAAACGGACCACGTAGCTTGCCACTGATGATTGCTCAGTAGTTAAAGATCTTTCAAACAAACAACAATCAGGTTTACTGAAATTAATAAAAGACCAAGCTAGTGACCCCTTTAGAGTTTAGAAAAATTAAAGTAATTACAGGGACATAAGAACATTGAAAACCACCATTCCCCAGTCTTGGCAGATCTGAGGAAGCTTATGGGAAAGCGCTGTTTTGAATAAAGGAACGTTATTAAAGGCTCCTTAAAGCAATTCCATAGAGATGTTTGTATGTACATTTGGAACCTTTACCAAACTTTTATCATTATAAAGCTGTTTTTCTGCTTGATTTAAGAATTTTGAAACTTTTAAACCCAGATCATAATGGAAATAAAGACCCAGAGTCCATAGTAATATGGTATGCTAGAAGCACACGTACTACTAGTTCATATGGTAATGACTTTTGAATTAGGGGCAGGGAGCATTGTAAGTTGTCCAGTCTCAGGGAGTGTCAGCAAATCAATTGGCACTCCCTAGGGTGGTCACCTCCATAAACACACTCCCCCATTTTCTCTTATAAATGTAAGCCAGTTGTACCATGCCACTTCACATTAGCACACAAAGCTTAAGTGCCACTACTGATGAAGACAAATAAAGATCCACTGAATCCAACCCTGTGTCCTTTGGTGTCTATTATTTCCATACTGAGCAAGATCATTAACAACTAAACAAGACTGAACAGGACTGATCTTCCCAGACTAAGAACTACTCCACTGGAAGAACTCTAAAAGTTAAGTTTCTACCCATCTTGGTAAATAACTAGCTTTATTGAAAATAAATCTTGGAATTTATATGCATACCACTACTGTCTTTTAAGCGCGGTATTAGGTAGTTAAAACTTTTTTACTCCTGGGAAAAGGACTGATACATATAATAGTGCTACTCGAGCTCAGCAACAGACTGCTGTCAAAAATGCTAAGCCCGCTTTTCATGCTTAACATCAGGGTGATTCAGGTTTGACTGATTTTTGCAAAGAATTAGGACAAGTAAATATAGATTCAGCTGCAGGCCCAGATGGAATAGGGAATGAAACGTATAAGAATTTAAGGGATTGGCAAAAAATAAAAATAAAGATTTTGAATGAATGGTTAAATAAAGGTTTTATGTAAAAAGAATTATGTAGTGGAATACTTAAATTCATACGGAAGAAGAAAGATAGAAGAGAATATAAAAAATGGAGAATAATAATGATCACAAAATCTTTATGAAAATAATACAAAAGAGATTTGAAACTAAAATGGGAAATATTATTTAAGATAGTATGTATAGTACAAAGTGGAAGGGTCATGTAGAATTATTAATGACAGAGAAATTGTGAATAATATTATGAACAGAAAAGAAGAAGAAGCGAAAATCATAAGGCATTTGACACAGATAGACATGAAATCTTATGGGTAATAATGAACAAATATAAGTGAGAAAGTTAGGAAGTTATGCATGTCAGCATATAGTAATAATAAAGTAAAAATACTTATAAATGGCTGGTTAAGCCAAGGGGTACATATGAAGAGGAGTAAGACAGGGATGTCCAATGAGTTGTATACTCTTTGCATTAGTTATGAATGTGATAGTATGAATAATAATTTAAAAAATGAAGGCAGGGTATATAACACCTGAAGGATTAAGAATTCCAGTTCTGTTAACATATGCAGATGAGTTTATAATAATTGCAAAAAAACAAATTTGGATAAAAGAAGTAATAATTTTCACAAATTAGTGTTTATGATAGGGCTGGCTTTAAATAAAGGGTTAGGTGATATAGTAAAGACTGGGGGTATATATTTTACAATGAATAAAATTTTTGAGTTAGGTATAAAATTTGGGAATAAACATATAAGTAGAATTCAGTGGCAAAAAAACAATAGAAGAAATAAAGCAAACATGTCTTTTCTGGAGAACATAAATTATCATTCAGAAAAAAGGCTTATTTGATAACTTTAGTACTGATTGGAAAATAACATACTTAGCTAGTGTATTTATGTTGCCAACAGTATTTGAAAAGGAATTATTGCAAATATTTGTTTAATTTATATGGGGTTTTAAATTAAACCCAGTAAAAAGTGGAGTTTTGTATGTAAGTAAAGAAGAAGGAGGTTTAGGGTTAATTAACCCAGAGGTATACATTGCTTCATTAAATGTGTACAAAGTGTTAAACTGGATAAATGAAAAAGTTAGTAGTAAATCTGTATAAATATAAGCATGATAAATTTGGGGGTATGGTAAAAAGGAGTAAAAGAGAAAAAGAGTGTATAAATGAAGAAATAAAATGTTACCAAGGAAAATATTCTTGTGGAAAATAAAGAATTGATTATATAGAAAAGATAGGAAAATATGGTATAAGAATGCCATGATAAAACATTACTATGTAAAACCATGGGAAAATAGAGCAGATGAAAAAACTAAAGCTATGAAAATAAGAAGCAACTGGTGTAATCAGAAAGTAGAATATCCAAATTTTTGTGGAGATTGGTAACAGATAAATTGCCAGTAAAAGCAAATATGCCACGTAAAAAGAAAAGTGATAGAATATGCTTACATTCTCAAGAAGAAACTACAGAAAATGTGCTTTTTTGAAATGTAAACTATGTAAAGAAGATTTTTTTTAAGATATAAAAGAAATGGATAAAATAAACATGGATATGATTAAATATGGATGTCATAAGAACAGAAGTGAATAATATGTTAAAAGAATAGATGAAAAGTTATTTTATGTTATATGGGTTATAGGGAATGAAAGAATAAATTAAATTATGCTTAATGGCAAATGGATTTTAGCAACAATAAGCAAAATAAGATGGTGGTTATGGAAAAAGGAGTGGGGGTCTAATAAGGATGAAAATGTAGCATGCTTTTATAGGAAATTATGAATATGTGTTTGTACATATGTAAATATTTGTAAATATGTAAATATTTTATAAATAAAAGGTATTTTTGTATTTAAATAAAGTACCCCTACTCTTTTTGACAGGTGCAATGGGATCTTTTACATCCACCTGAGCTACATCAACTGAAGCAGATTGGTTTAAGTTGTCATCAATTGAGCTGGTTGTGCAGAATCCAGTTCAGTCACCCAGTACTGGGGGGGGGGGGGGGTTTGAACAGCAATGCTTACCTCATTTAGCTGTACATCTGTCCTTTGATTTTATTTTAAGCTCAGTTAAAACTGGTTCTTTTATTTGCTCTGTAGATATAACAGACTCTAACAGTTTTTGACTTGAACCCAATCCAGTACTGTTTCATTGCACTTTGTAACTCGGCTATCATATATATATATTTTTTGGCGATAAAAGTATTTTTTTAACTTTTTATAATAAAAGACTAAATTTCCCTATTTCAAGGTTACTTTCCTTCATTAGCTTTTTCAACTAGATACTTCTTTTACAGCACAGAAAGTTTTGTATACACTGATTCTGCACCCTGCTCGGTACCAGGGGCCTGCATTTTCTTTACCAGTTACAGCTTATCTCACAACTGAGTCAAAGCCCCTTGTATACCTACATCTTCTTGTGCTTTACATTTAACTTACTTGGCCCTATGCTGTCCTATCACGCTGTGTTCTAGAACTTGCACTAGTTCAGGCATACTCTGGTTTAAAGTATTCAGCTTTTGTTTCAGTGCTTTGCTTTGCCTCAGCACATCAGCATCAATACCTCATTTGAGAATAATCTTCTGAGCATGTAAACTGATAGCAACTTCAACTCAGAGCCTCCAATATTCAGACTGAAATAAAAAGAAAACATCTCTCCTCATGTAATTAGAGGTAAGGTGGGACCAAAACAATCTGTATAGCTGTTTCCATCTTATAAATCCAAACTATTCAAAACACCTTCTCAATTTGTAGCACAATACAATACTAGAAAAGCCACAGTAATATTTTTTTTTACAACCAGAGCATGTTGCATCAGCAATTTGTGTAACTATACTATTCTTTACAGATAATTTTTTGGAGATTCTGTTCTGGTTCTGTCTTCTCCTTTCTCAGCTCCAGACCTTAACTTCTGGCAGTCTCTCAGCCTAAGGCTGAATCTGTTGAGCTCTCCTCTGAACTTTTCCAGCACCTCTGACTGGCCCCAGGCCGCCACACCTCCACTTAGAATTTTTGATTTGTTTGTGATTGATAATTTGATCTTGAAGGACCAGATTTTGGCTGTTAAGTCATCTTGTTTCCACCTAAAAAACAACACCCTCTTTAAGCACCTCACACCACCAGCTAAGTTCCCTGTCCTGCTGCATGCTCCTGTTTCTTCCTGGGTGGACTGTTGAATGCCCTGTCCCTGGGGCTACCAGATTCAGAACTGGAAGCTTCTCTAAATGTCTGCTGCCCAGCTGCACATGGGGGTTTCTAAGTACCACAATACAATGCTGGCACTGCATGAAAAGCTCTGGATTGTTATTTTGCACTGAAAGTTCTTTACAGTTCTTGTTCTGGTATACGTTGCCCTGTATGCTTTAGGCCCCCTCTGTCTGCAAGAGGTCTTTAGCTGGCAGTATCTGTCTCAATCCTTGTATTCCAGAGGGGTTGTCAATAATTCATATTGTACTGTTTGAATCCTCTGGAAGTTTTTCATTTGCTTATGACGGTCCATACTTTGGCAAACTACTACCTCTGAGCACATTTAAGTGATACCTTAATACCCATTATTTGAACTGATATTAGCATAATTTGTTTTACCAACTGCTTTACTATGCTGTTTCTTACAACCATTGTATTAGCTTTATGTTTTTTTGGTTTTATCATTTTATCTAATTTATTTGATTTTGTAATTTACTTGTAATTAATGCCATCTGATTAATTTTTAATAGCTTGCATGATGCTTGGGCTCAGGCACTTAAACTTGAACTAGGCTTTCTTTAACGTGCAAGAGTAATACCTCCATATTGTACCTAGTATTTATTTTATTGCCTGTGGGAGTCATTCCATAAGTCTTTTGGTGAGTGTATCGGTGTTTCGTAAAAATCTACTGCCAATCATTAGTGGACTGGAGTTCCGCTGTGGCGACCCCCTACCAGGAAAAAGCTGAAAAGACAAGCAACAACAATAACAACAACAACATTCTGTTTCCATATGTTGCTTTTATTCAACTTGCAACTTTGAAAAATGGCTATATTTTCTAAAAGAAATGTTTCATTCTTTGAGATAGTATGTTTTATAAGGAAATTTGAACAATAATTTATCCACATTGAATTATTTCTTTTTTTTGTTCACGTTGTCTGTATTGATGTATTCTTTACTAAGGAACAGCCTGTCTTGTCAATGGACTACTAGATAAGAACCAAGTCATTAATTATCTGTTGGTGAAAGTCTTATTCATGTATTATAATGTATGTTAGAGGGAAACAATCCTGTATAAATAGTTTACAATGTTTCCCTTTTTCCATGATTATGTGATCTTCGATTTGATATATATTATTGGGGAGATGGGGGTTGGGGGGTGAATTTATTTCAAACCATAGAAAACACAACCAGTGAAATATAACTATTTGAAAAGTAAGTAGTCAGAAACACGTTAAATAAAAAAATGATCAAGAATTCATAACAGGGTAATATTTTTTCCTGCTACTCCATAACGGGCTGCAGTCAACCTTTGCTAAATATAAATATAAAATAACACACTTGCACATTACTTAAAGAATGCTAGTAAACTTTTACACTTCAAACAGCAGCAGTCAAGCGCACAGAAAAATACAAGAAAAATACAAAGATCCCAGCTACCACATTGTTCCTTTATAGCTCTTAGTTGTCAAAACGTCACTAAGGAAAATAAACATTAAAGATAAAATCAGTGAGTTATGTAAGAGAGTTTGCTAGCACATCCCCTTATTTGTCTGCACTAACTATAAGGTCACATAACAGCAACATAAGTGAACAAAAACAAACAGAAAAGCATTAATTCTGCTACACAATACAGTCAGTCAATTAACTGATTGACTAAACAACCATTCAACAAAACAAAACAGCCAAGGAACATAAGAATCAGAATAAGCTTCTAATAAACATAAGACTCCCAGGGGGGGATGCATCATCATTCCTACATACTGTTGATTGTAGTTAACAAAATAGATTTCTTTCTCAATGTGGTATACAGGGGTGTGGTATGCAGGGGAAGGTTTTGACAAGCTCTGTAAGTTACACAACAAGTTCATGGTTAGTTTCAAATTAGATTATTCTCACCAAGACTGACATGAAATACATTGATTAAACTCCATTTCTCGTATTTAGTTTTTAAAAATATTTATTTGTTATTTGTATTCAGCCATGGAAGACATGGATCCTGTTTCGAAGTCAGACCTTATTTAAAGCTTATAAAATCAGTATTGCTTGCCTCCTTCTACAGTTCATATGGGTTCTCAGCATTGGTTGTGTATTTTTTTTTTGCTTAAACATCTTTATTAAATTATTACTTAATACATAGCCACACATATATTAATAGAAAAAAATATTAACAATTTTCCATTTATACACATTATATATTACATATGTTTTCTTTCTTTATAACAACTATCTTTCAGTCCAGAATTACATAACTTGTTCAGTTCTTGCCGTCCCTTAAACCTCTATTGGTTTTGTATTTAAAATTCTCAGTGGTTCCAAGGTTACTGGAACCACCACATTGATAATTTTATTCCATACTGCTCTGGTTTCTATTTGTATGTCTTGGTATGTTATGATGTTATGATTCTCAATGTGATGGACACTGTATGACTGTTTCAGTGAGTGATGTTGCCTTTTCTTTTTTTTTTTATCTACAACATCTGTTTTTCTTGCTTCTTTTTTGAAATATCTCAGTAATTACTTGTGTTTCATATTTTCAGTTCTTCTCTGCTACATGTACACTGTAATGTTTGCACAGTTTCCAGTGTATCATCTTTGGTACACTATTGTATCTTTTTGTATACAAACCTTTGACCACAGCCAACTACAACATGTATGACTATTGCTAGTTCTATAGCTTCTTTTGTATCTACTGCGTCTTCTGTAGTTTTTTTGAGCCATTTTGTGTGTAGTCCATTTTCACCTCTCATTATCAGCCTTTTATCTTTCATTTTTAGCTCACCTTTCCTTAACCATTTGTATGCCAGATTTTGATCAATATGGCTCTTCTGTAGTTCTGTGTGTTTGGTGCTGTAACTGTAGATTTTTTCCTTTTCTTTTCTTCAGAGGCTTAATGACATGGAATAATAAAGTTTTAACAATAACCTAGATGACCTGAGTTCATGCAGCAGCTCAGGTGTGACATTAACCAGGTAGGAGATGATGGGAGTGAGTGGACAATGCCAGGTCAGCCATCTTGCAGGGAGGCAGGTGGTCCTGTTGTGCCATTCACAAGTGAAGGCCTACAGGCATTGAGAGCATAAAACTGGGAGATGTGGGCTTGGTACTACCAAGCCGGTGATGGTAGCCCTCTTTATCATGTTTGTTGAAGTATATATGTGGAGAGCATGAGTCCTATGTGGTGACACAAGTATATAATTTTGTCACTCAGGGGTATGGTTGGGGGTCATTGGAAACTGTATTATAGCTAGTATTGGTGGATGCAGGAGAGGGTGCAAACCATGTGAATGCTTGCATGTGTGATGGCCCCTTTGGTTTGCTCTTGCCTCCATGACAGACACTCTCCATGGGGGGGGGGGTGAATGGGCTTAAGACGGATAGAGGTGGTTTGATCATTGGCAAGTATGGGAAGGACTATAAAGAAAAAATATTTCTTTTATTCTGTTGTTGGTCTCGTTCTTTATGTTCTTTCTTTTTGCTTTTTTGCACTCACCCTCTTATTACCTGTTTCTGGTTCACTTCTGGCTTAATTTCCATTTCTGCTCTTTTTTGAAGGGTAACTATCATAACTGCATAATAATAACATCTATTTGTTAAAGCGGCAGGCCCAGTGGACACACAGTGCCTTTTCAGGGGTGACTCAGTAACCATGTCTGGTTAAATGACTTACTAAAACTCACACAGTAGGCAAATGAGGGGGTGAGAGAATCAAACCCTATACCATAGAAGCTCAAGGATGCAACCTTAACTTCTGCACCAACTGCCAGTTTTATAAGCAACTGAATTTGGAGAGTGTTTCTACAAATTTCATAAAGTCACAATAAATATAACACCCGAGTTCTTGACTTTGAATATGTTATGTTGCATAAATAAGTGATCTGGCCTTACCTACAGTACTGAACTATTTTATTAGTACAGAGATTCCTATAATCTTAGCCCCTGATACATATACAGTAAGGCATAAGGGTGTATGCATGGTACAGATATTACCATGTGCCCAGGGGTGTTGTGGGGCATGAGTATAAAGGGTATTCAGTTCCCTTCAAGACAGAGTGACCTTGGACTTAATATATCTATTTAGTGGGAATGTGGAGCACAACCTCACCCAGTACTGCGGGAGGGGAGCAGAGGGGGCACCTGCAAAAGAAAAAGAAAAATCATTTTTCTATTTATTTTCTGAAGTCACTGCATGCTTATACATGCTGCATTTTAATGTATAGCATTCACTGTTCTGTGTTAGACTTTAATAGTATCACATAAATGGTATTTTAATTATTTAGTTTTAAAAGTTTTAGAATTACATTGCTTGAACTTATGACAGGCATCCCTTTGAAATGCTTCTTCTAATCTGAGAATGGATGTTCTGTTATGTTTGTGTTCCTTACATTTCAGAATTATCACTTTGTCAAGATCCAAATGCATCAAAAGATATGTCACACATCTGTGGATCTATCAGTATAATCAGTTTTAAGGAAGTGTATACCTCCCTCAGACTGGATGATACTTATAACACTGCCAAGCACTGATTTTTGTATGTATTATCTGACAGGTCTGAAAGAGTTTTCTTGCTTTTTGGTTATCTGATCCATCACTTTTCTGGTCACACAGAAATTTTATGATATAACACAGAGGACTAGCTGAATTGTAGCTTGCACTTTATTACTAGATTTCAAGACAGTTTTCTTGCCTTCATGTAAGAGGTTTCACTCTTACACCCTCTTACTAAATATAACTAACTCAGAGTTTACTAAATCTTGTGATAAGTTATGAAACCTTTCAACAATAACACAATTTGTATTAATGGGTTTGTCAGATTGGCCTTCACAGAAATGCAAATGTATTGGAACACCAAATATCACATTTTGTATATAGAACTTGAGTATAGAAGAGTGCAAGAAGGAACTAAAATAATGTTTTGAACATACTCCTGTTGAAACTATAGTGACTGTAAGAAAGAGGATCAAATTATAAACCTGAAACACTTGATGCCAGTAACATGGGGAATAGGTTGTAATCCATTGAGAAAGTGGTCACTCCATTGTACAAAGCAGCAATGATGACACATAACTGAAAGGGATAGAAGTAGTGTCATTCAGTAACAAAGTATCAGTTGATCCGCATGGCACTGTAGCTCAGTGGTCAAGAGATTTGCTTCGGAGATTAGGGAGTCAGTCCTGACTTTTGATTACCTTATGCATGGCATTTGCATGTTTTTCCTCTGTCTATGTAGGCTTCCTCCAGGTGCTTTCATTTCCCAGCTTTCAAAAAAAAATAAAATAAAAAATTGCAAGCATGCCAGTTTTTCTGTTACTCTTACCAGCCATATTGGTCATAGCTGAAAAGGATAATTGAAAGGCTATTTCACCTACCCTGCTAATAAATAAATAATAGCTACATTTAGAAAAAAATCAGTCATGCTGTTTTTTAATAAACAATTTTGTTGCACAAAGCAGGAAGGTCATAAACACATAAGTGACTGGGTCCATTTTCATTTGCCTATCCCATTCTGCTGAGTGACTCAGGGGTATAAGTCACACCAAAAGCAGAGCTGAGAAGTTTCACATTTACTTTACTTGGGAGGGTGGCCTAATGGTTAAGGTGTTTGCCTTACAAACACAAGGTGTAGGGTTTGAGTCTCACAAGGGATAATTGGCTAGGTTTAAAATGGCTCGCAAGGGCAGTTAGCCTAGTACTAATCTATGAACCTATTTACAAACATATTCCCCAGTGTGTGTGTGTGTGTGTCTGTGTCTGGCTGGTGACTGCTGTCTCTCAGACAGTTACTTCCATCATCTGTGCTGTATGAGTCAGCATTACGTCCAATTATGTTTAACACTGTAGTTAACAACCTGACCTGAAACATTAGCTGAATCAAATTTTTCAGACTTCTGGCAAAAAAGAGCAAGAGATCAATATTTTAACAAGGAATTCAAGATGCTGTCAGGCTTCAACATCCAGTATGCCTGAATAAAATACCTCATCTTTTACAAGCTTTTATAAATTCCTTAGTTTCCTCACAGTTCTGTATAAATTATGTTGTTGTTTGTCTTTTTGGCTTTTCCCGGTTAGGGGTCGCCACAGCGGAACACCGGTCTGCTAATGATCGGCAGTAGATTTTTTTTATGGTGCCAAGTTGCCAGCCCGACGCCCAACCTTCAGCGAAGGCACGCCCATTCACGCATGTCTTTCGGAGGCTACTCGACTGCGGGGAGGACATGCAGACTCCACACAGAAGGCAGACCAGCCGAGAATTGAACAGGAGAACCTCTTGCTATAACATCTTTAAATGTTGGAGTGGACAATGCCAATGTCTGCAGTCATCTATATTAGCTATATTTTTAGTCCTTCTTTATTTCAATATTATTTAGGTTTTATATATATGTATATATATATATATAT
Organism: Protopterus annectens; assembly: GCF_019279795.1. Taxonomy (NCBI): domain Eukaryota; kingdom Metazoa; phylum Chordata; order Ceratodontiformes; family Protopteridae; genus Protopterus; species Protopterus annectens. Next base: position 803,862,790 of record NC_056731.1, on the reverse strand, counting down.
ATATATATATATATATATTTCGCCGACACACAAACCACCGACACCAAACAACCGACAACGCAAACACCGAACACCATTACACCGACACACTACACGTAAACAACACATTACACTACATTACATATCCACTAGCCCTAACCCAAACCCTAACCCTAAGGTCCGACACTACCGCACACTTACCCTACCTGCACCCTAACCCTAACTCACTTAACCCACCCCTAACCCTAAGATCCGACACTATCGCACACTTACCCTACCTGCACCCTAACCCTAACTCACTTAACCCACCCCTAACCCTAAGGTCCGACACTACCGCACACTTACCCTACCTGCACCCTAACCCTAACTCACTTAACCCACCCCTAACCCTAAGGTCCGACACTACCGCACACTTACCCTACCTGCACCCTAACCCTAACTCACTTAACCCACGCCTAACCCTAAGGTCCGACAGTACCAGACACTTACCCTACCTGCACCCTATTCCTAGCTTACTTAACCCACCCTAAAAAATAAACCCGTCACTAACACACACTTACATTACCCAAACCCTAACTCCGACACTATCGCACACTCACCTTTCACACACCCTAACCCTAAATCCCTCACTATTGCACACTTACCTGTCCACTCCCTAATCCTAAATCCCTCACTAGCGCATACTTACCAAGTCGCGCTTACACGTTCCCCTTGTCGGTCTTCCAGCTGTCGGGATTTCAGCATGTCGGTCAACTGCGTTGACGGTCCTTTCGCGTTCCTCTTCCACGTGTCGGCGAACTGGTGTTTCGGTAATTTGAAGAGGACCCATATATATATATATATATATATATATATATATATATATATATATATATATATATATATATATAGACAGAGATATAGAGATATATAGATATATGTATATATATTGGTTGTGCTGTGTATCACTCAATGTTTTTAATACTACTGATGAATGACTCAAGCATTGTTAATATTTGTATTATATTTCTGTAGATTCAGACACGGCTTAAGAAAATGCAGTCTACTCAGTGAACACATTTGTCCAGTTAAATAAATGCATGAACACATACTTAGAATAACTTTGTATGGAAGCAATTGGTTATTTGAATCAAGTTCTACTCAGTTAATAGAAGCAAGGATGCCTGTAGCTTTTCTTGCAGGTAAATGTAGAAAGAAGCTTGCTAAAATTCTGAATGTTATCAAATATTTTAGAGAAATATGTTAAATGTATAGCTGTACTAAATAATCAAATACCCATTGAACAAATAGCCAGGAGACACAGATGATATTTGTTTCCATGGAGGTCAAAAAAGATGTAAAAACTTGGTATGCTAAAATGAAAGCTATTTCTCTATAATAATGTTATAATGTCTGCTATTTCCATTATGCCATTGTTTAAAAATGTATATTATAGTATAGCAACCATTACCAAGGAGTTGGTCTTTGAAAAGTGCCTGTTCATTCATTACAGTAGCCACTTTATCTTATTTATGGTTGCTGGGGGAGTCACGAAGCCAGGCCTGCATAGGATGCCAGTTCATACCAAAATGGAAACATAATTATGGGTAATATAGAATGACTGCCAACACAACTCTGCAGCTGTGAAGTGGTCCATTAAAGTGACTGGGCTGTTCTGGCAATGCAACTGCTCCACCTGTATGAGAGATTTGGTACTGTAGGCAGTATGTGGGACAGGGGTAGATTGAATGCAGTAGCAAGTTTTAGTAGCACTGTAAAGCTATTTTGTAGGACCTGCTGGAGAAGGAGGCCAAGGACCAAACACATGTGAGAGTAGGTGGTGTGCAAGTCATCCCAGAAATTCACTGGGGAATGGCTTTCACAAAAAATATTGTTAAAAAAGAAAAGCAAATTCCTGGAAATCTAGTGGCTCTATATGACACCCCATTTGTGCGCAGGGAGAATGCATGCATGACAGCTGTGATGCCTGTCAGGCATGCATTCTACCATCCATCATGCAGGTGGTGCCACTGTACAGGACAGATTAGTGGCTATGTAACTCCATCCATATGCAGCTGTGGTACTGCAATGCAGGCAGACGGAAACTATGGCAGTAGGTAACTTTCATTGGACTTGGAATGAACAAGTCCTTTTAGCCCTTAAGTAAAATCGTGCTGCAATAGGAAAGGGTAATTAGACTCTGTAATGAACAGAATCTCATCACCTGCTTTTAGTGTAGCAAGGATCCCAGCCATACAGGACCTCAACATTTGATTCTCGGCTGGGGTGTCTTCTGTGTGGAGTCTGCATGTCCTCCCTGTGTTCAAGTGGATTTCCTCAGGGTGCTGTAGCATCCTCCCACATTTCAAAGACATGCAGTAGGTGGACTGGACACTTTAAATTGACTATAGGAGTGTGTATGCATGCGAGGGTATGGTGTGGAAGAACTACTGTGGCAGGGCTACCCACCCGAAAATGTAAACCTTGGCTCTAGAAGATTGACACTGTTGAAGTGACACCCTGACCCCATGTGCAAAAATGGGAAAAAGGTTTGTGGATGGATAGATATTGATGTTGATATGGGTGTACCCTGCTCTCAGGATGATGTCATTCAATGAATGTGGATGAACTTCATTTCTGGGGTACTATGGCAGAATGGAAGAAGTGCTCTGCTATGCTATGCTGAACGTTTTAGTATCTGGCTCTGTATGTAGCAGTGCTTCAAAATGTACCATGAAGATTGCTTGATATTCCTGTAAATAATTTTTAAACTATTTACTGTCACTTTTTGAGTTCAGTAAAGTTCTTTTATTTTTCTGTTTAGTTATAAATTATCTATTTTTTTATATATATATTTTTCTCTCTTTAAGTAGTTTTTATACAGTGTCTATTGAAATCATTACCTGAATGCTGACATTGTGCAGCTGGCAAATGTGTTAGTGAGAATTTGCATACCTTAGCAGCACAGTGTATTTTGGGCAGTTTTTTTATTTAACAGCATTGATTTATACATAGTCTGACTTTCTGGTTTTAATATAGCTACATTTTCAAATGAACGAGTTCTTTATGGTAGTTTCAGTACAGGTCCATGGAGAAGAGCTCCATCAAAACAATGATTCTAAGTAAGTTACAAAGTGTACATATACAATGGGTCAGATTCCATAAAATTCATGGAATCCAGTGCAGTTTGGCAAGTTCCACACAAAAATTGCAGATAACCAAGTAATATGCAAATATGCCTCAGTATACACAGAATACCTTAGGGCAAAACAGATTTATTCAGCATTGTCTGTGCACACTTCCAGCAGTCATGTCAAATCTGTATGTCAGGAAAAGTGTTTCATAAATCAGGATGTGCATTATCAATGTACATGTACAGAAATTATACAAGGTCAATGCAACTAACAAAAAATTACTAAAGAAATGGAAATGTGCAGCAATATGTCCAGGAAGTGACAAGTATCCACAACCAATTATAGACATCATCATAATTTGTTAATGGATGTATATAAATGCACTTACAGAATCCAAAACAAACAATTCAGTCACCATGGCCAGATCTTAAGAGCACACAGCAAGGCAATACTTAAAAACACTAAGGAAACCACAAGGCATAGAGAATCAACCAATGGACACATAGGATCAATTAAACAATCTATGTGCTCTGAGTGCTGGCTTTAAAGGAACAATGACATTTAAACCAGGCAGACTATTAGCTTTCAACCTAACAATCCATTTCATCTCAGCAAACTCAGTGCTCTGCACAATGTCCCCACCTCTCTTATTTCTTGCAGTCAGTTGTATCACCATAAACTTAAAACTATGTCCTGGAAAATCCTTTATGTGTCTTGCAAGTGCATTGGTTCTATTCTGTAGTCTGATGTCACTAAGATGTTTCAAAACTCAATCCTTTAACAACATATTGGTTTTGCCTACATAAAAACAAGAACACCCATCACATAAAGCAAGCTATACTAAGTCCTTGATTCTGCAATTTGCATGTAGTCTAAAATCCAAAACTTGTTCAGAGCATGGATGGTGAAAAAAACTTGCAGAAGAAATACACGCACAAACCTTACACGACCTGCAAGGAAAAGTACCAAACTTATTGGTCACAGAGGTAGAGCTTAATCTATTACACAAATCTCTATAACACCTGAAGCTAAAGCAGGGAGATAGAGACCAACAATCCTGGATATGTTCTCATCAAGCCTTAAAATGGACCAATTTTTCTGAATAATGTCAGACAATCCTGGTATCACCTGAATATGTCAGAGTCATACAGATGGTATTTACTGGGTGATGCGGACACTTTGATGGTAAATCGGCCTTTCTCAAAAAATAGAGGACCCCACTAGTGAAACAGAGGGACAAGCTTTCATGCAGATGTTTCTCAACCTCTTGAATTTTGTAACCTCTACCCACAAAATCACTTGCCAGATTCTCATCGGCTGTTCTAAACTTTACATCATTTGTGTGTAACCTAGAGGTCCTTAAAAACTGACTCTTCATCACTGAACAATAAATGTGTGCCGGATGCATACTGGAATGGTGCAACAGCCTGCATTTCATTGCTGGAACCTGTGTTCTGAGAGACTGATTTTCAGTCTATCTGGTTTTAGAGTTTGTACTGTTAATTATTGCTTATAGTTTTTCAGATCTCTGCTAAAAGTGTTTTCCCCACCTCCCCCTATTTTCTGCTGTGTCTTCAGTTGGTATAATTGGTTTTACAGCTTGTGTGTTATCAAACTCAAGGATCACTTTCCTAAAATTAGACCTGTTAGTAACAGCCTGCATTTCATTGCTGGAACCTGTGTTCTGATAGACTGCTTTTCAATCTATCTGGAAATATATAGAGCAGAGTATATTTTTTTGGTTTTAGAGTTTGTACTGTTAATTGTTGCTTATAGTTTTATAGATCTCTGCTGAAAGTGTTTTGTCCCACTCACCCTCCCTATTTCTGGCTTGTAGTTTAAATTTGGTGGCTTTTGCAGTTGCCTGCCACACTGTAGATTTGATCTGGGACACTCCCCCAGTCCCATCTCTTTACCACATTCAACCTAATAAACTCCATCTGCACTTGCTTTTAGTCCTTTTTTAATTTAATTGCATTTTTTTAAACTGTGTTTGGTCTAATATTGTTACATACTCAAGTGTGCTAGCTTGCACTGCATGTGAATTGTTTTTACTGCTGTTTTAACTACTTTTCTGTAAAAAAAAAAAAAAATACTGTAAGCCTGTTTCCTACCTTTCCTGTAAAAAGTGTTCCAGTACAGATTTGCTGTATCCAGGACTGTATGTAAGCTTCTGAGCCCCCCAAGCCTTTCTGTGTTGGAAGGAAGTCTTCTAGCTTATCAGTGGGAGTGGTAAGCACTAGGTAACCTGTCTACCACATAAGGAGTGGTTCTGGCCCAGAAATTGTAGTTATTGGCCGTTTGGGCAATCTTTTCCATCTCTCTCAACTTTCTGATTTGAAAGCCTGCACTTGCACTTGTTTCTGTCCTGTAACTCGTCTAGTGCAGATACAGATTCTTAGTTTTAGCACTTAAATTTGCTTATTCATGCTCAGCACTTGTTCAGAACTTGTAAGCACTAAATAAGCTGCTAATTACTATAGCACTCAACCTTCCTCATTACCTAGAGGAAAACAGTTTTTGTACTTACTTTTCTCACTTGCTTAGAGAAAACAGCTCTTGTACTCACTTTCCTCACTTATCTAGAGGAAAATAGTTTTTTATTCAGGCATGTCCAAGGGTCAGCTCCCAGTGTTCCCTCCTGTCTATCTGGGCATCTTGAGGCAATGTAGAAATTGCCTCATGTACACAGACAACCCTCTCCTCCTACCACCCAACACTACAACTGGTAAGAGATGCACTTATCTAGCCAAACTGGAGGTAAAGCTCTCTCCAACCAAGACTGAACTTGACAGTCAAGAGGAGAAGGTTAACATTTACACCACACCACACTCATCACATAGTCTCACTAAATCTACACCACCAAAATACACACATAGTAACACAAAAACATTCGTGGAGGCTCTCAATAATAATCTGTCTAAGCAACAGAGACCTCCAAAGAAGAAACGCAAACAACCTTCATCCCCCAACACAACCCAAATGACACATAGCCCACAGACTCACTGTGCTACTCAACCACAGCCAATAAGGCAAAGCAACGTACCCAAGACACTAGTCATAGGTGACGCTATAGTCAGGCACACTGATGTCCCACTCACCAGGCTAAACAAGGAGAAGGTTACTGTCAGCTGCCTGTTGGGTGCCAGGATCCGCCACATAACCCACGCACTCAGGTCACTCCACAACAAGTACAAATATGACTCTGTCATTGTCCATGTTGGTGTCAATGACCTGAGATGTACCTCCCTGGACTACATGAAAAGAGACATGGAAGAGCTTTCTGACCTTGTAGCCCAGGCAGGTATGACCCTAGCCCTGAGTAGCATTCTGCCATCGCCCAGAATGATACCGCAGTACAAGGACAAAATGATTGATTTCAACAGTCGGCTAAGCTTCTGGTGTCATTCTAAGGGGATCCAGTATCTGTCTGCTTGGGATGACATGGTCGACAGACTACAATGCTTTTCCACAGATGGCCTGCACCTTTCACCCCTGGGATTCCGGATATTGTCTAAGGCTCTTGCCCCCCCCCATAGTGCCTTTTTTAAGCAAGGTTCAAATGACAATTTCACCACCGTAACAGGAACAGGCAAGCAAAAACTGAGGGTAATGCTACTCAGTGCTAGAAGTCTAAATCTCAAAATGTACTCACTCAAGGCACTCCTTAAAATGGAGAACATCGATATCTGTGCAGTGACTGAGACCTGGTTCAAGGTTCCAGAGAGCACCCCTGCACTACCAGGCTATAACTCATACCACACTTTTCGGTCATGTAACCTGGACCGAAACACCAAAGGCGGAGGTGTGTCCATATTCATTAAGGATATCCACACCTCCAGGCTAGTTGCTCAGCATAATGCAGCCGAGGTTATCCAAGTGCAACTAACTCTGGGCAAAACTGCAATCCAAATTGTAGCTTGCTACAGATCCCCCCACCATGCCCAAGGATTCCCACTCCTCTTTTCTTGATGTACTGGAAAATATGAGGGTTCAACCAAACACCCTAATAACAGGCGACTTCAGCAACCCCACCACTAACTGGGAAAACTACTCGTGTACCAACTCCTTAGCTCAACACTTTCTGGAATTCATAAACTCCAATGCCTTGGATCTACTTATCCACACCCCCACCAGGGGCAATACTATCCTAGACCTAGTCATTACCAACATGAGTAACCGGTGTTCCACACCTGAAGTCAACTCCTCGTTGGTCCGATCCGACCATAAGCTAATCACCCTTGATATCCACATCCCGCCCCCATCCCGCATTAAGGAAACCACAGTAAAAAATTTCTCCAAAGCCAACTTCATGCTTCTTAAGACAGAAGCGGTGAACTTCATGACACCCATGCAGATGGACAATACAGTTACAACTGCTGAATCCTACACAAATGCACTCTATAAGCACTTACACGAGTGCATGGAATGTGCTATCCCAAACAGAACCAAGACGCTATCCTCCAAAAAAAGGAAGCCAATCTGGTGGTCCCCTACCATAAACAAATTGTACAACAGAAGGACGAAACTGTTGCAAAAGAGAGTAAAATCCCATTAATGGAGGAGCTCCCTGGTCAGCCTCAGAAAGAAGCTGAGATCCCTTATAAGACCCTCCAAAGCTAGCTACGAAAACAAAATTGCCACTAATTCTAAGGACAACCACAAAGCATTCTATAGCTATGTCAAGAATCTCAATGGCAACACCCAGATCTTCTATGAGTTACAGCACAATGGCATGAAAATTACAGAACCAACTGATATTGCCAACATCCTGGCAGATAGGGTCAGTGCTAACTTTACCCGCCCACCCCCTAAAGGGCCCATATCTATACAGGAAGAATGCAGAGTCCCTGTAATCACAACTATGCAGGTAAAAGCTGCACTCTCTAAAGCCAAAACCACAGCATCCATGGGACCGGACAACATCCCAGGCTTCATTTTACATGAACTTCAGAACGAACTGGCTCCCCACCTAAGCACCATGTTCAATAATAGCCTCACATCAGGCTTTGTGCCCACTAAATGGTGCACAGCAACAGTTATCCCACTCCACAAAGAGGGAGCCACCACTGATCCTGGGAACTATCGCCCTATTAGCCTGACGAGCCTGGTCTGCAAGGCCATGGAACATATCAACATGGAATTCATAAACAAAGACATTGGTAACCTCCAGAGTCTGGATCCCACCCAGTTCGGGTTTGTGAAAGGCAGATCATGCCTCCTGAACCTGATCGACTTCTTTGAGGCAGTCACCAATGCCGTAGATGAGGGTAAGGTGGTTCACACAGGCTATCTTGACCTCGCCAAGGCTTTCAACACCATCCCCCATTCTGGAATTATACCTAAACTCACGAAACTAGGTATAAATCCCTATGTCTCAAGATGGGTTGCTAACTGGCTCACTGACAGAACCCACACTGTAAAAGTTGCAGACTCCAAATCTGACCTCAAACCAGTGACAAGTGGAGTACCACAGGGTTTAGTCCTGGGACCTCTCCTGTTTGGTATCTACTTCTCTGAAGGACAAGCTAACACAGAAGGCCTCTGGCTAACTAAGTTCGCAGATGACTGCAAACTAGGAGCCATAGTCAAGTCCCCAAATGATGTGGACATCCTACAGAAGGGCCTCACTGAGACAGACGCCTGGTGTCAGAGCCATGGCCTCAAGCTCAATGCCAAAAAGTGCAGTGTCATCCCCTTTGGTAAAAACTCTGTACCCATGAACTATCACATAGGCAGCAATCTACTTAACACCGAATGTGTGATAAGAGACCCTGGGACCCAGGTGGACAGTAGTCTCTCCTTTGATAGTCACACCACCACAGTAGTCAGGAAGTCCTTCTATGTGGCACACCTCATCATAAAAGGGTTCTCATCCAGGAAAAAAGAGGTCATTGTTCCCCTCTACTCGACACTCATTAGACCCATCATAGAGTATAATGCCCCTTTTGGAATGTACCTCACAAGACATCTGCAGCAGCTGGAAAGGCTACAGAAGTACCTCACAAAGAGGATTACTGTCCTCAAACAAATGCCCAACACTGACCATCTCAAAAAACTCCAGCTTTACTCCATAGCATATTGCGTACTCTGAGGTGATCTCTGCCTAACATATAAAGCTATGTCAAACCCAGAGCTGTTGGACATGCTACACCTAAAGAAATCCCAATCCCTCCGAGCTACACACTCTAGGGACCTAAACCTTGTCATCACAATAAACAGGACATGCTGGAGGGATATATTCCTGTCCCAGAGACTTCTCATACTCTAGAACAGGCTACCGATCTATGTCAAGCAAAGCTCTTCATTATCACTCTTCAAGAAAAATCTTGATGAGTCGATGGGAAATAGGAAATACACCCCAGGGATCACTTCTGTGTCTCTGCTCAACAGTGGCACAGGAAAATAACTTTCTTGGGTGGCGTAAGCCAGGGAACCTTGTTTGCTAGACTTACATAGGCCCTTGGGCCGATAGCCTAGTACCTACCTATGAACCAAGTGTTCTTCCAACAATTTTTTCTAAACAGCTCTGTACCAACACTACCATCTTCACACATCACAAGATGTACATCAAGAAATCTATAGTATCACTTGAGTGCACACTGGTAAACTTAAGAAACGTAGTGGAGCTGCTCAAGAACTCAACAAAACTATTCAGTTCCAAAATGGTCCCCTTTCATAAAAGAAAAACATCATCCATGAAACATTTAAAGTACACTATATGCTGGATATAATTATTTTTAGAAAACACAAAATCTTCCTGCCATCCAGCTATCATCAAGTTTGCATAACTGTTTGCACAGGGGGTCCCCATGGCCACCCCAACTCTCTGTAAAAAGAATTCATTAATAAAGAGAAAGACATTATTCTTAAGAATAAGGTCAAGAAGAGAGCAAACCAACTCAATCCGGTCGACAGGCCATTCAGTTCTCTTAACGAGATATGTTCTAACCATCTCAATCCCAACATCATTAAGAACTGAGGTAAATAAAGTACAAACATTAAGTGTAACCATAAGGCAGCCCCTGCCATCATCAACACCCTCCAGTCATTGAGAAGAAGAGCATAAAAAATTATCTGTATCCTTAAGGACACAAGTTGTGGCATCAGCCACAGGTCTAATGGTCTTTTCAACATAAATAGACAATGTCTCTGTGACCCAAATGCATCCCAAAACAATAGGGGGCATAGGTGGGTCAATCAAGCTGTTGTGGATCTTAGGTAAACCGTGGGTGACCAGTATAACAGGCGAATCAACCAGAAAATATTCATATAAGTCACTCAGTATAATACTAGACAAATGGAGATTACACAGGGATGCATTGACATGTCTTATCAGTCTCTGCACATCAAAATATGTAACCTTTTTGTAAGTAGATTGATCATCAAGCATCACTCTCATGGCACCAAGATACGCAGATTTATCAAGCACCACACTAGCCCCACCGTTATCAACAGGTCGGAAATACAAATCAGGATGAGACCTAAGTTCAGAAAGGGCAAGCCTCATATCATGTGTCATATTGAAAAAGGGATGTCTATGCCCAGTCTCAAAGGTCTCCCATAAATCATTCTCACAAACATTCAAGAATGTCTCAAGGTGTGGATGCAAAGATGGAACAAAGGTACTAGGTTTTCTAAAAGCAATATTATCTTGAGTGCTGGTGTCTGAAAACAGAGTCTTGAGCATGATGTTACATACAAATAGTCTCAAGTCAGTGGTAAAGTCACTAACATCACACTTGCTTGCAGGAATAAATGAAAGGCCTTTGATCAAAACAGAGAGTTGAGACTCAGTCAATGTGACAAAAGAGAGATTAAACATTAAAAACTTCTCACCTGTTTCTTCTTGTTCTTCGAAACTGAAGACGTCATTCTGTCTGGGGAAGCCTTGTGCTTCATCCACCCCCTTCTCAAAGAGTGGTACTCTCTGTGCTTCCATTTCTCCCTGACTGGGAGAGATAATTCTGGAGAAAATGAAGATATAGATAAAACTTGAGTTGTAAGATGTTCTTTCTGTCTGGCACCAAGATCATACTGTCCAACAGCTCCAACAACATTCAAAGTGGGCAGTGCTTCTGTAGTAACTGCAGAATCTGTCAGCACATTCTCCTTATCACCAGGAACTGCATTCTCAGCTGGTGGCAAAATAAAGTCCTTAACATCAGACCTCAGCCATGTAATAATATCCCCTTTCTTGAAATCTGAAAAATCCATCTCCAATTTCCCCTTCTTTTTTGTTGTAGTCTCAGCTCAAAGGCAGAGATCTCACATAACACCATCCAGTCTAGACTGAAAATAATCACCTTTAAACCTCTGAGTAATCTTCTTATAAAGGGATTCCGTTATGCCAACCAAATCATTCTCAATAGGTTTTAAAAAATTAAGAAGTCATATATAATTAAAACTACGCTCAATGTTCAGCACCTGCCACTTTCTGAGCAACTCAGGATAAACATTTCTGTAAGTGGGCATAGGGAAAATGCTGAGTCCATGAGGAAAAACCTTATAGTGCAAGCAAGCTATGGCAGCATTTACATTTAGGAGCTTGCTTGGTCCACAAAGTTGGAGTTGCCTGGCAGTGGTCTGGCATGTCTTCACCTCCATTGTTTGATAACAGGGTTGTCATGGGTTCTATGCTCTGTTAAAGTTAAACACATTTAAAATAACTATATATATATATATATATATATATATATATATATATATATATGGTTCTACCTGACATAATCGAAACCCCAGAACACAGACAACGAAATTACCGACACCACATAACTGACAGTGCAAAAACACGAAACCTCACATGCCCGACAACGAAATAACCAACGGTACACAAACACGAAACCTCATACACTGCACACACCACAGTAACAACAATCAACAAACAAAACACATCCCCTGTCCAAAAACCACACACACAACACAAGCACACCAAAATCCCTACAAACCCACACTAAACCACACATACACAACTATCTACAACCCTAACCCAAACCCTAACCCTAAGGTCCGTCACTATCGCATACTCAGCTAACCCACACCCTAATCCTAACTCACTTAACCCGCCCCTAACCCAAAGACTATCACTACCGCACACTTACCTAACCCAGTCCCTAACCCTAACTCACTTAACCCACCCCTAACCCAAACACTATCACTATCACACACTTACCTAACCCGCGCCCTAACCCTAACTCAACCCACCCCTAACCCAAAGACTATCACTACCGCACACTTACCTAACCCAGTCCCTAACCCTAACTCACTTAACCCACCCCTATCCCCACAGACCGTCAATATCCACACTTACCTTACTCGCACCCTAACGTCCGTCACTACCGTATACTTACACAGCCTTTTCCCATGTCGGCATCCTCGGTGTCGGTGTTTTCATCCATCGCGTCGGTCTTCTGCATTGTCGATCTTCTGGCACTCGCGATTCGCTTGTCGGTGTTTTCCACTGTTGATGATGTCAGGTAGACCCATATATATATATATATATATATATATATATATATATATATATATATATGTTTGTTTGTGCCTTTCGGCTTTTCCCGGTTAGGGGTCGCCACAGCGGAACTCCAGTCCGCTAATGATTGGTAGTGGATTTTTACGTACCGGGTTGCCAGCCCTGACGCACAACCTTCAACAAAGGCATGCCCCATTCACGTATGCCTCCACACTGAAAATCGAACGGGACAACGTCTTGCTATGAGGCGACAATGCTACCGCAGCACCACCACCGCAGTATATATACGTGTATATATATATATATATATATATATATATATATATATATATACACACACACACACACACACACACACACACACACACACACACACACACACACACACACATAATACTGGTTCCCCAAAAGCTATGAGTACATAACTTATCTTGTACAAACTGATACAGTACATGTGGTAACTTTTTTGTATATGATATAATAGTACTGTATGACCTTATGCAACTGTAGCACAGTATTTGATAAAATACATGATTTCAAACCATAACAATGGACAAAATAGTGTATAACATACATCACAGTCATGTGCAAAACAGGTATGACATAAAACACAATCTGAAGTGCACCTAAATAATGTTAAAGACAGTATATGTTATGCCATTAACATGATCAAAACATATGAGACAGTAAATGTGACATGTTTGCTCAAGGTATATCACAATATATTACAGCTGTCATTAAAACATAATTGTCAGACAATATGGCCCATAAGGTGTATTTATAATTTGTATACTAAAAAATGTGGGTAGCAAGTATATGGTCACGATCATGCAACATTCCTAATTTCTTATAATCCACCTATAGATAATATGAATAGAAGTCATTGTGTGGGCCACTATCTCCATCATACAATGTCATTAGGTTATAATTACATTGCATGCAATGCATAGTTTAGCCATAGAAATGTTTTTTAGTTGCTCATTTATACAAAACATACATGTACACAGCCAACAGACATATTTATTATAATATATCAATGCAAGGATGGCATAATTAACATGTTTCTATGTTCCAAAAGACTTGTTACACTATAGTTTCTCAGTAGTTTTAACAGCATGATTTTTAAAATAGAGCTTATACCAACCCCTTGAAACATACCTTATAACAACACCAAACATACATTATTCATATGTACCTCTCACATTTATGTTGAGGTGTCAGTATGACACTTATTCACAACTATAACTTAGGCTTATGTGCAAGTAATGTGTTATGTTGACATCCCCTGAATAACAGATGTTTATTATCAATATAGGGTAAGAAGAATAAGTAGTGGTAAACTTAAAAATGTATATGCAGATTATATAAGTAATGCAATATGGTTAATGGCTCACATCACAACATCTAGAACTGGAGTCCAATACAACACCTTGGGACAACTGGACAATTATAACCATAGTGACAGCATGTGACATATACAGACTTAGGGTATGTCACACATACATTACTGTTCATCAGCTAATGTATCACTGTCAGTACCTATATTTGTATTATTCTTATTTATATATCTGCATAATTCAAACACTGTAATAATGATCATTAATTAAGTAACAAGGAAACATAACAAAAGAACAATTGGCTTTGTGAACAGCAATTGTAAAACTGCATGTAATTTTGCATTAAACAAACCATCAAAGGGCTGTTGTAAACACAAGTGCATGACATGTTGTACTGAAATACATGCTAGAAATTGTCTGCCAACAGCATTCAGAATATTGAGACAGCGCACAACCATTCAGCAATAGAATAAGCACACTATATACAACTTCACAGTCAGTGAGTACCAGCACCTACTATTCAAAAAGCAACAGCAGCATAATTGACTAATATATGACACATTCCAGTTAAAAGCACTATAACACATGTACAGGAAGTCTGTCATTTAGGCTGAGACTTAAAAATGCAGTTATCAAACATCAGCTGTTTACAACTCAAAGGACAATGTTTAAACTAAATATATAATGTTATTCACAAGAAATCAATGACTACTGCACTTACCTTGCAGATGCATTATGAGCAGTTTGGCATTAATATTAGCATGTCTGAAGCTGCAAGCAAAACTGATTGTTTAACTATATTATGAGTGTTTCAGGGGAAGTTAATGTAGACAGTTCTAACACATACCTCTGTCCCTCTGCTGCTCCTAAACACCTGTGCATATGCTCGATGCACAGAGCTTGATTTTGGATGCAGTCTACATCACCTGCAAAAAAAAAAAAAAAACACAAAACCAAATTTTGTGGTCATTAGTGATTTTATAGTGAGCCACACCAAAATCCACCCGAACAGAGTGAGTAAGAACAGACTCCCGGTTAGCTGCCTTTCCGGGACTAGGATCTGTTAAGTCACACAGGCACTCAGGTACCAATATGACTCTGTCACAGTCCATATGAGTTTTAATGAGCTAAGACTTACCTCCCTTAATTATATGAAGTGAGATATGACAGAGTTCACTGATTATGTGTCTCAGGCAGGCATGAGCCTAGCACTGAGCAGCATACTACCTTCTCCAAGGATGATGCCATGTTACTAAAAGAAATTGATTGATTTTAACAATTGGCTTAGCTCCTGGTGCCAGTCCAAGGGGATACAATATTTTACGGCCTGGGAAGACATGGTTGACAGACCATTCTGCATTGCCAGGGATGGTCTGCACTTATCCCCTCTAGGCTTTCAGATATTAGCAAAGATCTTTCCTATCCTCGTAGTGCCTTTTTATGCAATGAGAAATTAATAAACCTCCTGACTTAATTGAACATACAAAGGAATATCTGAAGGTGGTACTGCTCAATGCTACACGTCTTAACAGGAAACTCTACTACAAGCCTTTCTCTCCCTGACGAGTGTAAACATCTGTGTAATAACTGAGACATGGTTTAAAGTCACGGAGACTACCCCGGCAGTGAAGGTTATAATGCCTTTCACACATTTAGACCAGCTAGTGCACAGGAGGGAATTAAGGTGGAGGAGTCTCAGTCTATATTAAAAACAACCTCACATATAGGCTAGTTAAAATGTATGACCCACTGGACTGATACATGTGCAATTCACCATAAACAGCAACCTTATAGGTCCTCCCATTTCCCACCAAATCCATTCTACCTATCACAATGCACTAGAGTCCCTCACCATTCAACCCAATATAATCTTCCTGGGGAATCTCAACTACCCCTCTATAGATTGGAAATCCTGCACCACTTCTAATGCACAAGCCCAGAGATTCCTAAACTTCGTAATACCAAGATCCTGGAACAGTTGGTCCATTCTCCTACCAGGGGTACAAACATCCTTGACTTTGTACTCACAAACATAGTCCTCAGTCATCAGATCTGATCATAATTGCTTGAAATAAAAATTAAATCCAGGGACCCAGTGAAACCAAAAAACTTTTGGAACTATTTCAAGGCTAATATCTGTCTACACCTTGGCTAAATTATGAGCACCCCAAACCCAGTAAACACCATAGCATATGCTGAGCTATTTACAAAATACCTGTACAGCCATATTGATAGCTGTATATATCAGGCTGTGCCCACTCATATTAAGAATAAGACAAACTCAAAAGACAAACCACTCTGGTGGAATCACAGTATAAATCTGTTACACAACAGAAGAAAAAAATCTTGGCCATGCGTAGAAAGAACAAAGCCCAGCATACTAAAAAACCCTGACCAATCTAAACAGGCAGCTAAGAAGGTTAATTAATACTTCAAATGCTAAATTTGAAGAAAAATTGTTTCTCAGGCCAAGGACAACCACAAAACTTTCCACAGCTATGTCTGTAACCTCGAGGAAATATGCAGCAATGTGCAAGAACTTAACTGGAGGTCATTGACAACCTTTTGACTGACTGGTTCATCTCAAATTTCTCCCACCACTCCCCCTTCAATAGTCCAAAGGAAATACTGCATACCACAATCTCTCCAACCATTAGTAGAGAAAAGGTCTTCACTGTACTTTCCAAAGGCAAAAACACTGCATCAAGGGGACCCAATAACATCCTGGGATACTTACTAAATAGCATGAAACATGACCTCACTGGTCCACTTGAATCACTTTTCAAATGAAGCTTACAGTCATGTTTTGTGCCCAAGAATGGAAGATGGTTACAGTCATTCCTCTGCATAAAGGAGGTCCAACCACTGATCGGGGTAACTACAAATCTGTCCAGCCTCATATGTAAGGCTATGGAAGAAATCATCATTGGCATGATAAATGAGGATATTTGTAACCTGCTTTGTTAAAGGAAAGTCATGCCTATTAAATCTGGTGTACGTCTTTGAGAGGGTCACCAAAGCAATGGATGAGGGCAAGCTGCACACACCTTACCTTGACCTGGCCAAGGTTTTTGATACAACCCCACTAAGGCATTATAGACAAGTGTACTAATTAAGATATAAACCCTTTTATTATCTGCTGGATAGCCAATTGGCTCACTGATAGGATCCAGGAGGTCAAAATAGGTGAGACCACCTTTACTAAGAGGCCAGTAGTTAGTGGAGTCCCTAAGGACTTAGTACTGTGCCCGTTCCTTTTTAGCAACTATTTCTCTGAAGTGGAAGTAAATGATGAAGGTTTATGGCTGACTAAGTTTGCCAATCATTTGACTTCCCTGCAGGCACAAGCATTCTTCAAGAAGGTGTATCTCTGACTAACGAATGGTGCCAAAGCCATGGTCTTAAACTTAATGCTAAGAAATGTATAATTGTATCTTTGGGAAATTACCCTTTGGGAAGTGAACCATCCCAGCTATTTACCATGTTGATAATATGCCTCTAAGAGTTAACCCAGTGGTCAGGGATCTGGGAGTGCATATAGACAGTAGCCTTACCTTGGACCACCGCATAGCCACAGTGGTGAGGAAATCCTTTTATATTGTGTGATTTATAAGTAAGGGCATGACATCCATGTCCAAAGATTTCATTATCTCACTGTAGTTTGCCTTTATCAGACCAGCCATAGAGTACAATGCTCCCTTCGGTATATATCTGACCAGACATATACAACTAGAGCGACCTCAAAGGTTACTTACAAAGAAAATGTAAGGTATAACAAACCTGCCTTATGCAAAGTGCCTTAAAGCCCTTTCCCTCTACTCAGTATGCTGAGGGATGATCTATGCCTAGCTTACAAGGTGTCTGCAATCCCCACACTTATGACTCTCCTGCATAAGTCAAACAGTACTATAAATACAAGGTCTAAGGACCTGAATTTTGTCTGTGACGTAAAAAGAACATGCTGGAGAAACAGATGTGTCCGTGAAACTGCCCATCTGTGGAACAAGCTTCCCATCCATGTGAAGCTGTGTTTGTCTATTACCCAATTTAAGCATAACTCAGACCAGTGGATGGGGAATAGGATATTTACACCAGGCCTGGAGCTACAGATGTAGCTTGTAATGCCTGGTCCTCAATGTCCTCTTTGGATACAGGACATCAATATTCTTTCAGGAAAACTTAGCTATTCTTAGATACACCCCCTGGGTCATTAGCCTAGTAACAATGTATGTGTCTATGAATCTATGTATTGCTGCCATGGATGGATTGTGTCAGGTCAATATATGATGTTTGTTGTGTACAAAACAAGAGTAAACAATAGTGAGCATTATATGTCATCTAGCCTTGTCTTGAAATGGATTTTCACATTCAGTTATTGCTGTGTCATTCTCAATACTGCACACACATGAAGAGTACTATATAGAAACTGGAGGAACTGAAATTCAAACCTGCAACTTTCATCTATGTTTGCACTAAAACCCTGACACCTACCTGCCTAGCCACTCCATTATACATATGATTGCATGGATTGATGGAAGTTAAAAAACTCAACTATGTGACTCTGCATGGAACTTGGAAGACTTGGTTTTGTGCTTCTAAACTGCAGGATGATTAAAAGAACAGTACGACTTCTATCATGTGCTGTGCATTTGAAACACAAAACAAAAAGTCTTGACTGTATGTCAGTGCATTGCTCTCAGTAACAGTAGACAGCTGTAACAATTCAGAGTTCAAAATCTCACACTTTGCCATAGAACATGTGGGTGCGCTTCACAGACATAATTACACACGATAGGAATTCATGTTCATCACTGATATTTAGTACATCTAAATGTAAGTTAGTTAGGAGGGCAGTCAGTGTTAAATAAGAATGGATTATGACATAAATGATGTCATAATATTGTGATGTTCAAAATATACAGGTAAGCTATGTACGTAGTACCCAGCGTTTACACATATAGACATATTCACATAGGTAGGATGTTTCCAGGAAGTTTGTGGACAACAGAGATATTATATTATTATTATTATTATTATATTATTATTATTATTATTATTATTATAGGTTGGTACTAGGCTATTTGTAGTCATCTATGACCTAAGTCCTATAGGTGTTAATGTACCATGTACTTACTAGACATATAAAAAGCTATACTGAATAAATTAACAAGCATCTCCCATATCTGTTTTTAAATAGTAATTATGAAAATGTTAAAATAGCATAAAAATACTCCATATGAGGATTTGAACCTACATGTATCCATGAAACATTCACATTGCTTTACTGCTTAAAGGTTTGAGGTAAGAGACATCCCACTTCCTTTCATCATACATAATTACTGTGGGATGTTTCTAGAATCTTGCAAGTAACGGAGACATGCATAGTCATCCAAGACCTACGCGCTATAGATGTTAATGCACCATTTACATACTAGGTTCATAGGTTCATACTAGGCTATCTGCCCAAGGGCATTTTTAAGCCTAGCCAGAGTTTTGTGGCTTTCGCCACCCCTTTAGTTTGGAGGATACTATGCCCATTATTTTGCTGTGCCTCTGTCAAGCAGTGACACTGAGATAATCCCTGGGGTATATCTGCGATCTCCCATCCATTGGTCAAGATTTCTCTTGAACAAAGCCAGTGAGGTGCTCTGCCTCACATGTACCGGGATTTTGTTCCACAGCATAGGGAGTCTCTGGGTGATGAATCTGTCCCTCCAGCATGTCCTATTAATAACCGTGTCAAGGTTTAAGTCTCTCGCCCTTGTAGTTCTGAGGGATCTAGATTTTTTGAGGTGAAGCATGTTCATCAATTCTGGGTTGGACATGGCCTTGTATGTCAGGCACAGGTCACCTCTGAGCAGGCGGTGGCGACTGAGTAGAGCTGAAGTTCCTTCAGTCGGGCAGCATAGGACATATTTTTGAGACCCTTTATCCTTTTGGTGAGGAACTTTTGGGGCCTTTCCAGTTGCTGCAGGTGTCATGTCAGATACATTCCAAATGGGGCATTGTACTCAATCATAGGCCTGATGAGTGATGAGTACAGGGGGACGATGACTTCCCTTGATCTAGATGTGAATCCCTTCATGATTAGGTGGGCAATGTAGAAGGTCTTCCTAACTACTTTGGCAACGTGAGTATCAAATGAAAGGTTACTGTCAACCTGGGTACCCAGATCCCTGATAACCTCTTCTGTGCTTAGTGGGTTGCCACCTATATGGTAGCTAGGGGTAACCTTGTTTTTCCCGAAGGGTATGACTATGCATTTTTTGGCGTTTAACTTTAGGCCATGGTTCTGGAACCAGTTTTCCATTTCTATAAGACCCTTCTGAAGGATATCTGTGTCAGATGTGTTCTCAACTATGGCGCCCAGTTTGCAGTCATCTGCAAATTTTGTCAGCCATAATCCTCCTGTGTTTGCTTGTACTTCTGAAAAGTAGATGCCGAACAGGAGAGGGCCCAGGACTGAGCCCTGTGGGATACCACTTGTGACAGGCTTTGAGTCTGAAATGGCGCCAGCAACTCTGACCCTGTGGGTTCTGTCACTTAGCCAATTTGCAATCCATCTTGTGACGTATGGGTTTACATTTAAGCTGATGAGTTTTTCAATGATACCTGAGTGGGGTATTGTGTCGAAAGCCTTTGCCAGGTCGAGGTAGGCTGTGTGGACTGCCTTTCCCTCATCAATGGCCTTGGTGACTGTTTCGAAAAAGTCCACCAGGTTTAAAAGGCATGATCTGCCCTTGACAAAGCCAAACTGGGTCGGATCCAAAGTCTGCAAGTCTCCTATGTCTTTATTTATGAGTTCCATTATGATCCTCTCCATAGCTTTGCAGATCAAGCTTGTCAAGCTGATGGGACGGTAATTTCGGGTCGGTGTAGGCACCTTCTTTGTGAAGGGGGACCACAGTTGCCGTATCTCACTCCTTAGGCACGTATCCTGAGGTGAGGCTAAAATTAAACAGCTGCCCGAACTGCGGGTTTAATTCCTCATTGAGTTCGTGGAGCACACATCCGGGGACACCATCTGGTCCCATGGATGCTGTGTTTTTTGCCTTGGAGAGCAGTTCTCACCTGAGCGTTAGAGATGTTTGGGGGGCTATAATTCTCTGGTATAGATATCTCACCTTTTGGGGGGGAGGGGGGGAGAAGTTTGCACTGAACCTGTCAGCCAGTATGTTGGCAATGTCTATAGGTTCAGTAATTTTTACATCATTTTGAACTAATTCTGAGCATATCTGGGAGTTTCCTCCCAGGTTTCTAACATAGCTAAAGAAGGCCTTATGATTGTCCTTTGAGTCCTTAGCGACTTTTCTCTCAAAATTTGCCTTGGATGATTTTTATGAGAGATCTTAATTTTTTACTTATAATGATCAAGGGTGTTTTCCCTTTTAAGGATTTTGCTCTATCTTGTAGTAGCTTCCTCCTTTTGTTGTAGAGCTTGTTTATGGCTGGGGTCCACCAAACTGGACGCTTGCCTTTGGTACAAAGGGTCTTTGTTTTGTTTGGGATTGCCTGATCCATGCAGTCCTGTAGGTGCTGGTAGAAGGCATTTGTAAGTGATTCAGCGGCTTGAGTAATGGTTTCCGCAGTCTCGGAGGCCTTAAAGAGACCACACTAGCCTTTAGAAGTGTGAAGTCGGCTTTTGAGAAGTTCTTCACTGTGGTCTTTTTTATCTCAGGTGGGGGCAGGATGTGGACTTCCAGTGAGATTAGTTTATGGTCTGATCTCACCAGTGAAGGGTATACTTCTGGTGTTGAACATTGTGACCCCATGTTCGTGATGATGAGATCTAGTATGTTATCTCCTCTTGTGGGAATGGTGACTAGTTGTTCCATGGCATTTGAGTTTATGAACTCTAGGAACCTTTGGGCTAGAGTGTTGGGGCTTGAGTAGTGATCCCAGTCTATATTCGGGTAGTTGAAATCACCTAGTATGATGGTGTTTGGAGATACATTTATCCCCTCCAGTGTTTTCAGGAAAGCTATGTGAGGTTCCTGAGATTGAGAGGGTGGACTGTAACATGCTACAAACTAGATGTGTAAAGAGCTGTAATACCTAACTTACCAAAAAAGTATACATCTCACAAATCTATTATAACATAAGAAATACAGAACTGGCAAGATAACATCATAAATAGTGTACTCTGAGATTCAAACTCATACAAACAACCACATTAGCATATTGCTTAATGTTTTGAGCTAATGGACTGCACTGGCCTAGTAATAAGGAGCCTCAATCCTCACCACTAGCACCAGTGAGGGATATACACATTGGGAGGATGACAAGTACACACACAGTAAAGTACAATTTCCCTTAAGAGCACACAGAAATCACAGTCAGTCTAGGGCTGCTTTCTCCCTCTTTCTCCAGATCCCAAATAAGACTCCCCACTGGCACAGCTATAGGGTTAAGAGCTCAGCCATGTGGCCAAGCTGAGACATCCAGCACTCTCTCTGTTCAACCAGTGCTTTGTGTCCCTGCCCAAGTAGCTGACACACACACACACTTTGAGAGTTGATTGAAATACAAACACACACACACACAGATGTGGGAAAGGCTGGCACAAGGTTTACTAGCTATGCCCCCTTCTGCCCAGACTATAAGGCAGTACCAGCTGCCACTAGCCACCCTTACTTATCAGCTACTATAAGGCCCTTACCAAAGGGTGTCCAATCCTACTGTGTAATGTTGCTATTATCAGCTTAAATATCTCTAAACAAACCAGCCATAATTAAGATGTTTAAATATATTTGTTTGTTTCTTTCTTTCTTTCGGCTTTTCCCAGTTAGGGGTCGCCACAGCGGAACTCCGGTCCGCTAATGATTGGCAGTAGATTTTGACGTGCTGGCTTGCCGGGCCTAATGCACAACCTTCAAAGAAGGAATGCACATTCACGCATGTCGCCACACAGAAGATGCTCTAACTGAGAATCGAATGGGCAACGTCTGACTGTGAGGTGACAACGCTACTGCAGCACCACCACCGCAGTATTATCATATATTTAATAATAAATAATAAAAGAACAAGACAATACTCAATCAACACAGTAACTACAGAGTTCAGAATCACAGGAAATATTTTAAAACAATGTTGCAGGACAGCAAAAATAAATATAGAAAACATCTAAACCAATCTTACTATATTCCTGTCTGTCTCTAAAATATACTATGCCCTAAATGACTTACAGAGCAAGGCAAATGCAGATGAAAAGTACTGAATGGATATTTCTAGATCCAAGGCAAGATACAAAATATGCAGTCTCTGAGAGAGTTTTCAAATTAATATCAAAACATTACTGCTGGGTTAGCCTAGATTACATCACTCTTTGTCACCTGCCTTCAGTTCCCAGGCTAACAGAAACTTACATAATTATTAACATCTCTGTGTGAGAAGTACATATCTCTCAGATGTGCAGCTGTTAGGAAGTCACAGAACAATAAAAATACTTTACATTTTAAACCTAGTAATTATTTCTGTTTCAGGACAATAAAAACTTCTAACTCTAGACATCATGTCTCCTTCAGTGAAACTGAGAAATACACACAATAGTAAAAAACACTTTAGTTTCATCTTATTTACTTAAAGTTTTGCAAGTTGACTCTGCTTGTTCCAGATTCTACTATTAAAACGTACATTTGCACAGGTATATAGTTTATATACATTTCTGTTATTTTCCAGTAGGGTACACTGTGGTTACATTCTTAAAGCTCAGTACATAACATACAGTTCAACACACACTTCTGCACCAGTAGTTTAGTATACACATAACATATAGTTTTCTTACATTTGTAAGACAAACATATGAATCATATTAATATTCACAAATGACACACGACTATCCACAAAATTCCAGACAGCTGGGCTGGCAGTGTCCCATTTCTATATAAATCATACTAATATTTTCAAGTGACATATAATTACTTACAAAATTCCAGATAGCTGGACTGGCAGTATTTCCCTGGTGTCACATTTCTCCCCTCCCCGAAAACTCAAGCTAGTTTTTCAAGTGACCCTTGAGAAATGTTGCTTGAGAGGGTTGAGCCTATCTGGGAATACCTTACCTTGTGCCCTGTCTTGAGATTCCAGCTGCCTTGGCATTGCTGACCCCAGTACTGTGCTGCACTCTCCCATCATATGCCTGCAACCCTAGGATCCACCATAGTAATTTGAGAATTTCCTGGCTGGCTTACTGTAGCCATAGATCCCCCTCAGACTCTCTCCTGCCTTGTACTGCAAATACTTAGCACAAGGGCCTACCTGTCATGGTAAGGTTTCATCATGTTAACATGGTGCAGTTTGTGCCCCTGCCTCCTGCCTAGCAGTTCTACCATGTAGTTAACATCATTGATCTTCCTTACCACTTTGTAGGGTCCCTTCCAAGCTGCCTGCAGCTTGTTGTGTCTAACAGGAATGAGGACCATTACCTGATGCCCTAGAACATACTCTATACCTCGAGCATTCCTGTCATACCAGAACTTTTTCTGCTGTTGGGCTATTGCCGGGTTCTCTTGGGCCAAGCCCATGAGTTACCCGAGCCTTGTCCTGAGGTTTAGAACATATGCCACAACAGACTCCTTGTGAGAGTCACACTCACCCTCCCACTCATCTCCAATCAAATCTAGAGGACCCCCTCACCCTATGCCTATACAGCAACTCAAAGGGTGAAAAACCTGTGGATTCCTGGGGAACCTCTCTGTAAGCAAACTATAGATGGGGCAGATATTTGTCCCTCTTAAACTGGTCTGCAAATGCATGTAGCATCATTTGAGTGTAGAGTTTAACCTCTCAACAAGGCCATTAGTCTGGGAATGGCAGGGAGGTGGTCTTTAGGTGCTTCATCCCACAGTAATTCCACAGACAAACCAGCAGGTCTGACATGACATTGGCACCTCTTTCAGTCAGTATTTGTTTTGGAAAACCTACCCTGCTGAAAATTTCTACCAAAGTATTTGCCACCTTTTCTGCCTCAATGGAGGACAGAGCTACTGCCACAGGGTAAATGGTAGCATAATCTACTAGCACTAGGATATACTTTTTTCCTGTGGAACTTGGGGTTCTCAGCGACCCCACAATATCCATAGCTACCCTCTGAAATGGCTCCTTAATCACAGACAAAGGCACCAAAGGTACTTTCACCTTGTCTACTGCCTTCCCTATCTTTTCACACTGCTCACAGGTCCTGCAGTACCCTGTTACATCTCTGGAAATCCCAGGCCAATAGAAGTTTTGCATAATACGTCTCTTTGTATATTTTATGCCCATATGCCCTGCAAAGGGAATATCATGGGCTATGGCTAGAAGTGCCAGATGGTAGGTTCTAGGCACTACCAACTGCTGTATTCTCTCAACCTCTAGCCCTCCTTCAGGGGTTCACTCTCTATACAGTAACTCTTTGTCCCAGTATACAGATTCCCGCTTCCCTTGAGAATCAGGTGCCTTACTAGCTATCTTCCTCAGGCCTTGTAATGTAGGGTCTGAGAGCTGAGCCTGTCTCAACTCTCTCTTTGTAACTCTTCCCAGCTCCCTTTCCACAGAAAATCTGGTATCTACTGACAGTGGTGCCTCACTGTCAGCCTGGGTACTACTACTCATCTCTGCCCTTGCAGTCACTCTGTTCAATGGAACATCAGTACCCACAAGCACCTGTGGCTCACCTTCAATCTCACTGCTACAGGGTAGCTCCCTCCCTGACATGACCATCTCACCAGTTCTGTCTGCAAGTGTGCAGTCTGTCTGGGTCTCCCCCAAGCTACCAGATCCATATGCGTGTCTCCAAGCCTGACTGTGTGTATCTGCATGCACACAGGGTACTGTATTATCAAAATCATTTCATATCACAACATCTGCAGGGATATCCTCAAACACACCTACTTGCTGGCTTCCTTTTCCACCTTCCCAGTCAAGGTGAACCCTAGCCAAAGGTATTTGGAATAGGGTCCCTCATAAAGCTCTGACTGGAGTAGACTGCTGAAAGAAGTAGTGTTCCTCTGTAACCATTGCAGGCTTCACAATGGTTAAGTCAGAGGCTGTGTCTCTCTTAGCCATGGCCTCTTTCGCATTCACTAAGATAGGATATAACCTCTTGTGGTAGTTTGGTATCCTTGTTGTCTCGAGACAACCTACTGTTGGCATTTTATCATTTCCACTTACTGGCTCTTCGATCTTTTGTTCCCCACCTTGCCTCCATGGACATTTATATGCTACACGGCCCCACTGTTTGCATTTAAAACATTTAACCCTTGGTCCTGGATGTGTATCTTAACTAGTGGCTTCCCCTGTTACTGGCGGACTCTGTTGGGACAGTCTGGGATGCCCGACATGTTTTCCCTTAGACACGAGCAGAACTGGGTATCCCTTTCCTGTGCAGTGATGCCCTGCTTGCTAGGTATAGGTCTCCCTTCTTCCCCAACTCATCTGCAGTAGTGCATTGTCTATCAGCTAACCAGAGTCTCATGTTCTCAGGCTAAGTGCTAAAGGTTTGTTCCCTCACCAAAAGTTCTGCCAGCCCTTCAGAAGTGGTGACCTGACATCCACTCACCCACCTATGAAAATAAGTGCTTAGTTCAGCAACATATTCACACATACTTTCATCTGCCTTGTGCCTATGCTCACGAAATATTTTTCTATAAGCTTCAGATGTTAACTTAAAGCATTCTAACAAACACATCTTGACTGTATTATAATTTAAGCAATCAGTATCAAAAAGTTTAGAAATTGTAGTTACAGCTTTACCATGGAGTAAGGGGGTCAGTAACTGTACCCGGAGACCTTGGTCAACATTATACTGTTTACATACCCTCTCAAAGATATGAATCAAACTATCAAAAATTATCCCCCTCGATAAATTGTGAAAGAAATTTATTGACCTTTGTTTCTTCTGGGGTTCGGTTACTCCCTTACCCATTACTTCCATGACTCTGGCAAAGAGTCAGCATCTCCTTTTCATGTTGTCTCTGCCTCTCATTCTCCTCAGTCTGCAGACATCGCAGTTTCTAATTTTCCTCAGCCTCCAGATGTCTCAGTCTCTCTGATGCTTCTATTTCCAAACCCCTGGCCGTCAACTCAAGTCTTTTTAACTCCAGATGGATTTTTAAGTCCTCTGTGGAAAGGTTGAACTGACCATTTTCTGAGAGTTGTACATCTCCACAACCAGTATGATTGTCCTTCTTGTTGCTATTTTGTGATACAGCTGTGACTAAAGCTGCAATCATGTCTGCTTTAGTCAGGTTGGCATGCACCAG
Organism: Protopterus annectens; assembly: GCF_019279795.1. NCBI lineage: Eukaryota > Metazoa > Chordata > Ceratodontiformes > Protopteridae > Protopterus > Protopterus annectens. Next base: position 803,835,648 of record NC_056731.1, on the reverse strand, counting down.
TCCTTTAGTCTGGCACATCTCAGCCAAGTGGCTCCTTGTCAGCTTGCCATACTCCTCTGCTGACATGCTTGCCTGCTGCCCCTGACTAACTAAGCTAACAAAAAAAAAACAATTTTGATATGAACTCTGAATGTTCACTGCATGACTGATTGAGAGTACAAACACCTTCAGTGACCACTGTACACAAGCTACAGGAATTCAGTATCCACACCACTACAAGCCAATTAATATGTGGTGTGACTAACTCACCACTGTCAACCAATTAATATGTGATGTGGATATCCCACCACTGCCAAACAATTAATATATGACACCCCATACACTGGCCCAGTAATCAAGGAGCCTCAATCCTCACAACTTGCACCAGTGGGTGACATACACATGGGGAGGATGACAAGTGCACACACAGTGAAGTACAATTTCCCTTAAGAGCACACAGAGATCACAGTCAGTCTAGGGCTGGTTTCTCCCTCTTTCTCCAGATCCCCAATAAGACTCCCACTGGCACAGCTATAGGGTTAAGATCTCAGTCGTGTAGCCAAGCTAAGACCTCCAGCACCCTCTCTGTTCAACCAGTGCTTTGTGTCCCTGCCACAGTAGTTGCTCACTCACACACACACACACACACACACACACACACACACACACACACACACACACACACACACGCACGCACTTTGAGATTTGATTGATACACACACACACACACACACACACACACACACACACACACACGCATGCACACACACACACACACACACACACACACACACACACACACACACCTGGGAAAGGCTGGCACAGGTTTACTAGCTATGCTCCCTTCTGTCCAGACTATAAGTTAGTACCAGCTGCCACCAGCCACCCTTACTTATCAGCTACTATAAGGCCCTTACCAAAGGGTGTCCTGTCCTACTGTGTAATGTTACTATTATCCAATGGTAAGTGTGACCAAAACTTTCAAGGCTATTTAGGAGTGGCCTGTACAGTGTCATCAAATGCATATGCAAGTAGACTATTAGCTTAAATATCTCTAAACAAACCAGCCACAATTAAAAAGGTTTAAATATATTTAATAATAAATAATAAAAGAACAAGATAATCAACACAGTAACTACAGAGTTCAGAATCACAGGAAATGTTTTAAAACAACATTGCAGGACAATCTCAAATAATACAGAAAACATCTAAATTAATCTTAATATATTCCTATCTATCTCTAAAAGATATTATGCCCTAAATGACTTACTTACAGAGCAAGGCAAATGCAGATGAAATGTGCTGAATGGATGTTTCTAGATCCAAGACAAGATACAAAATGCACAGTCTCTGAGAGAGTTTCCAAATTAATATCAAAACATTACTGTTGGGTTAGCCTAGATGACATCACTCTTTGTCACCTGCCTTCAGCTCCCAGGCTAACAGAAGCTAACATACTTTTTAACATCTCTGTGTGAGAAGTACATATCTCTCAAATGTACAGCTGCTAGGAAGTCACAGAGCAATAAAACACTTTACATTTTAAACCTAGTAATTATTTCTGTTTCAAGACAATAGAAAGAAACTTCTAGCTCTAGGCATCTTGTCTCCTTCAGTGAAACTGAGAGATAAACACAATAGTAAAAAACACTTTAGTTTCAACTTATTTACTTGAAGTTTTGCAAGTTAACTCTGTATGTTCCAGCTTCTACTATTAAAACATACATTTGCAAAGGTATATAGTTTATATACATTTCTGTTTTTTTCCAGTAGGGTACACTGTGGTTACATTCTTGATACTCAGTACATAACATACACTTCAACACACACTTCTGCACCAGTAGTTTAATATACACATAACATAGTTCTCTTACATTTGTAAGACAAGCATATGAATCACATTAATATTCACAAATGACAGACGACTATCCACAAAATTCCAGATAGATGGGCTGGCAGTGTCACATTTCTTTATAAATCATATTAATATTTTCAAGTGACATATAATTATGTACAAAATTCCAGATAGCTGGAGTGGCAGTATTTCCCTGGTGTCACAGGTATTAATGTACCATGTACATACTAGAAATATAAAAAACTATACTGAATAAATTAACAAGCAAGCATCTCCCATATCTGTTTTTAAATAGTAACTACAGAAATATTAAAATAGCATAAAAATACTCCATATGAGGATTTGAACCTACGTGTATCCATGAAACATTCACATTGCTTTACTGCTTAAAGGTTTGAGGTAAGAGACAGCCCACTTCCTTTCATCATACAATATTACTGTGGGATGTTTCTAGAATCTTGCAGATAATGGAGACATGCATAGTCATCGAAGACCTAAGCGCCACAAATGTTAATGCACCATTTACATTCTAGATGTGTAAAAATCTGTAATACCTAATTTACCAAAAAAGTATACATCACACAAATCTATTATAACATAAGAAATACAGAACTGGCAAAATAACATCATAAATAGTGTACTCTGTGATTCAAACTCATACATATGCATGAAACAACCACATTAGCACATTGCTTAATGTTTTGAGCTAATGGAGTGCATACATCCTTTAATGTTGTACAAACATATGGCATAACAATGGAAATCCAATTGTAATACTCCAAACAATCCAAAAAACAGGAATGTCCCTCTGGAATGAAAAGTTCCAACTTTTTAACGAATGATAAAATAATAAAAAACTATGAAAGTACATGCACTTTCATCTCCTGCTAGGAGACTTCTTCAGACACAATTTACTCACAGTTTGTTCAAGCTTAAATACCCTTTTCATATTCAATTAACATCCTTAATTATTCAATTGGCCTAAATGCAAGTGTGTTTAGTTAAAGACACTCTTACCCAAAACCTTCATCAAATGCTTGACATCATCCAAACAATTCATACTATGTTTTAAAACATCATAAAATAATTTTTCATATATATATGTTTGTTGTATTTAAAAAAACACGTTTGCGAAGATTCTTTTTATAATCTTTTAAAAAATAGATATTATACATCAAAATAAATACATTATGCTTATAAAATATGTATATATAAATATGTATATGTATGTGTTCTAAAGGGAAGACCAGGACACCTTTACTGTCAAGTGGCATGTACCCTACCCCTCTAATTCAGATTTTGTAAGGCAACCTGAGTGACAGAATTAGGGAGGGTATATTTGCAGACACGCAGGGAAGTACACTACTAGGAGTAATAAAACCCCTAAAAGGAAAAGGAGCTGTTTATATAAGTATTAGGAAAAAGGTAGTGAAACATCATGGTGATGTACATCTGGTAGCAGATAATATTTTCTTTTAGGCGGGTAGGGTACATGCCACTTGACAGTAAAGGTGTCCTGGTTTTCCCTTTAGACACACATACATATTTATATATATATATATATATATATATATATATATATATATATATATATTTTTATAAGCATAATGTATTTATTTTTTTATGTATATCTATTTTTTAAAAGCTTATAAAAAGAATCTCTATAGACATGTTTTTTAAATACAACAAACATTTTTCTATATATATGAAAAAGTGTTTTCTGATGTTTTAAAACATAGTATGAATTGTTTGGATGATGTGTCATGCATTTGATGAAGGTTTTGGGTAAGAGTGTCTTTAAACACACTTGCATTTAGGCCAATTGAATAATTAAGGATGTTAAATGAATATGAAAAGAATATTTAAGCTTGAACAAACTGTGAGTAAATTGTATCTGAAGAAGTCTCCTGGCAAGAGATGAAAGCGCTTGTACTTTCTTCATTTTTTATAATGATGGAATATGACTTATAACATTAGTATGTGTCAGCGTTTAACTGTCATAGTTGCCTTATTGTTTGCAAACTCCAACATATGTCAGCCATGGTGACCTGCATTTCTCTTACATTCATGAAAGTGAGTACAACAGACATGGATATTATGATAATATGCTCTCTATATAATGTAGACCTTAATAATGTATGCATGTATTAGTCAGTATTCACACATATAGAAGAATACTGTGTGATGCTTCTTGAACCATTATGGATAACTGAGAAATGCATAATCATCCGTGGCCTAAATGCTATAGGTGTCAATGAATTACGCTCATGCAAAAAGCTGTACTTGTATAAGTTGTCAAATAAAAATAGGTCTTTCTTGTGTTATGTACAATATTAACTACATAACCACCATTATTTAAAAAATAACCTACAATGGTACTTGAACCCACCGAGAGCAGCAGTTACTTTGACTTATTGCTTAACAATTTCAGCTAATTGGCAGAACACTTTCTTAATTATTCTAAAAGGGATATTTATGGCATATCATTCATAGCTATATGTGTGATGTACATATGAATGTAGAGTCATAATCAGATTTTATTCAGACTGTGTACACTGGCCCAGTATAGTTGTGGATAACCTTAGAAGACATTAACATGGCAATGTTAAATACATTTACATTGCTATTATTAGTACAGACACCCATTAAATACAATTGAAACAGTCTCATAAACAGATATATCTAACAAATACATTTATTATGATGTACGTGTTCAGGTGTGATAATGAAACTTACTGTAGGGATCCACTGTCTGGTGTCAGACCTCTGTGACCCTCCGGCAGACATCCTGTGCATCCCTCTGATGCAAGTCATCATAGTGGTGACAGACTTGCATGCCAGTTTGGTAGATCACAGCCTGTCTGCTTTGCTTCCTCACAATCCATTTCTATATCTTGATAATGATGAAGTTCCTGTGGTGTACTCATATCCTTTGCTCATGTCTAGCATACCCAGTGAGCATTTTAGTGGTCTCCTCCTTGGTCCAGTTCAAAGCTCAGACACTCCTAAGCCTCTTCCCAGTCAGCAACCTCAGTATTGAAGTTGAAACTGGTTTAAAATGCTAACTGAAGTTTGCAGGTAGCAATGGTATGACCAGTAACTGCATCAATATCTCATTTTAAAGTTGGCACATACAGGATGGCATCAGACCATTGGTTCACAGGTTCATAGATTCACAGGTATTTAGTAGGCTAATGACCACAAGGTCCTTTTTAAGCCTAGCCATGCATCCCAAATCTCTGACAAGTTCTGGTACCCTTGATAAGTGTAAGCAGAGGCTTGGGAGATGAAGCATTTACAAGCAGGAGCCTGGGAGGTGAACCATTTACAGGTTGCCTTTGTCAATTAGAGACATAGGTGCTAAGCCACATGTGAATTTCCTGTTCCCCATCCAATTGTCCAAGTTACACTTAAATTGAGTTAAGGAGGAGCTCTGCTTCACATGGATGGGGAACCTGTTCCAGAGATGGGGTAGTTTATGGGATACATACCAGTCTCTCCAGCAGGTCCTACTTCTATCACAGGCAAGATTTAAGTTTTTAGAACAGGTAATTCTGGTGCTGTTTGTTTTGTAGATATGCAGGAGGTCCATCAGAGTGGGGTCTGACAATGCTCTGTATGCTAGGCATAGATGTCCCTGCAACAGCCTGTAGGAGACAGAATACAGGGATAGGACCTTGAGGTGGTCTGCACAGAACATTTTACTTATGCCTTACATTCATTTAGTGAGGAACTTTTGTGGATGTTGTTGATTATGCCTGGTTTGGTGCATACCAAAGGGGGCACTGTACTCAATGATAGGTCTGTTGAATGCCAAATACAGTGGAACAATGACTTCCATGGACCTGGATACCATACCTTTGTGTATAAGTTACATAGCATAGAATGATTTCCTCACTACTGTAAACAAGTGATGGTCAAAGGCTAGATTACTGTCTATGTGTGTCCCTAAGTCCCTGACTACTGGGTCAACTCTAAGGGGTCTGTTGTCAATATGATAGTTACCAGGGGTGAATGACTTCCTGAAGGATACTATTATGCATTTCTTAGCATTTAGTTTAAGTCCATGGGTCTGGCACCAGTTATTTGTTTGTGTCTGCCTTCCTGGAGAACATTTGTGTCAGTTTGGGATTCCATGACAGCTCCTAATTTGCAATCATCTGCAAATTTAATCAGCCAGAGACCATTGACATTGGCCTTGACTTCAGAGAAATAAATGCCAAAAAGGAGTGGTCCAAGGACTAATTCCTGAGAGACTCCACTTGTGACTGGCCTGAACTCCCAGATTTCATTTCCTGGGTCCTGTCTATGAGCCAATTGGCTATCTGCCGTGTGACATACAGGTTTGTACCTGACCTCTTCAGTTTGTCAGCAATGCCCTAGTAGGGTATTGCATCAAATGGCTTGGCCAGGTCAAGGTAGGCAGTGTGAACCATTATGCCCTCGTCCATTGCTTTAGTGACCCTCTCAAAGAAGTCCACCAGGTTAAGTAGGCATGACCTGCCCTTGATGAAACCAAACTGGGTTGGATCCAGTGTTTAGAGTTTTGCTATATCATTATTGATCATTTCCATGATAATTCTTTCCATGGCTTTGCATATAAGACTAGTGAGACTTATGGGTCTGTTGTTTCCATGGTCTGTAGATGGCCCACCTTTGTGCAGCGGAATGACTGTTGCTGTTCTGCATTCATGAGGCATGAAGCTTGTTTGGCGGCTACAGTTAAATAATTCCAGAGGCCCTGATAGGTCATGTTTCATGCCATTTTGAAGGCATCGTGAGATACTGTCTGGGTCTATTGATGCAGTGTTCTTGGCTTTAGAGAGAGCATTAAGGACCTGTTCCCTAGTGATAGAAGGGGACTTGTATTTGATGGTATTTCCTGAGGGATGGTTGAAGGGGAGAGAGGGGAAAAGTTGGAGCTGAATTTGTCAGTCAGTAGGTTTGCTATATTTTCTGGCTCAGTATAGGTGGCTCCATTTACAGTGAGCTCTGCACAGGATTGTGTCTTGCTTTTGAGGATGAGGACTTAGCTAAAGAATGCCTTGTGGTTGTCTTTGGCCTGAGAGACCAAAATTACTTCAAATTTGACTTTGGTAGACTTTATTTGTCTGCTGAATTTTTTGTTTAGTTTGATAGGAGTGCTTTTATCCTACTGGGTGCTGCACCTCCTAATATTTGCCATGATTTTTTTTTCCTTTGACATGCATGTATAGGGTTTCTGTGAACAGTTCTGCATAGGCAGCAGTGTTCTCAGGGTTTATGGGGCTTGAAATTTTGCCACGTTATCACTTAATAGCAGGAATTTAGCCTTAGAATAATTTCTGAATATTCCAGGGTTAGCTGGGGGTCCAGTTTTTATTTTTACTTCAAAGGAGTCCATTTTGTGGTCTGACATTGCCAGAGAAGACATTACACTAGGGGGTGTGTAACACTCTCCCATAATAGTGAAGACCAGATCCACTATGGTTGCACCCCTAGTTGGTGTATTGACAATCTGGTCCAGGGAGATTGAGTTTTCAAAATCCAGGACTCTCTGTGCCTGTATGTTTGGTGTCATGCAGGATTTCCAGTTAATAGTGGGATAATTAAAGTCATCCATGAATATGGTATTGGGTTGAATGGTGAGTGTTTACAATAAGTTTAAATACATGGTATTGGTTTCCTGGGTCATAGAGGGGAAATTGTTGCTTGCAAGGAAATGCTATTGGATTTTGCTTATGGTGATTTGAACATGGATTAGCTCAAGTGCATTGTCCTGTTTCACCAGCCTTGGAGTATGTTTATTTTTGATGTAAACCAAGCCACCTTCACCTTTGGTCCATGTCTGTGTAGTATTTGGTCTAATTGTGTGGAAGGCATTATAACCTTGCACTGTCGGTGTGCTGTCCATGGCTTTAAACTATGTCTCAGAGAGCACACAGATATCAGCATTCACAAGGGTGAAGAGTGCTTCTAGGCAGTGTAGTTTTTTTTTTTTTTTGTTTAGACTCCTAGCAATGTGTAGTAATACCTTTAGATTTTGTTGTTTTTGATTTGCTATGTTGGAAGTACTTTCAGTTTGGCATTGCCTAAAAAAGGTACAATGGAGGAAGACGTTTTAGATAATATTCAAAAGCCCAGAGGGGAGAGGTGCAGACCATCCCTGGCAAAGCAGCATGGTCTGCTGGCCATCTCCTTTCATGCTGATAAATATTGCAGCCCCTTAGAATGACACCAGAAACTAAGTCAATTATTAAAGTCATTCATCTTTTGTTTATATTGTAGCATCATCCTTGAAGAAGGTAAAATGCTGCTCAGTGCTAGGTTCATGCCAGACTGGGACACATATGCTTTGAACTCCATGATTTCTCTCTTCATATAGTCTAGGGATGTACATCTCAGGTCATTTATACATGGACTATGACTGAGTCATACTACTACTTGTGGTCCAATGACGTGAGTGCATGCATAATGTGATGGATCCTAGCCCCTGATGAGCAACTGACCATGGCTTTCTCCTTACTCAGTCTGGTGAGAACATCAGTGTATCTCACAATGGAGTCTCCAATGACCAGAATGTTGGACTGTGTGGTGGCTAGCCTTATGGGCTTAGAAGTAGAGGCTCCATGAGATGTGGCTGTATGTGCTTATGTGGATGTTGTTTTGAAAGAATGCATTCAGAGCTGCTGAGGGTATTTGTTATGTGTACTTCATCTAGGGAGTGTTTGGGGTTTAGGAAAGTTACATTTAAGTACCTCAGCATATGTGGGTCTATATGTCTGCTTTAAGTTGTGTGTGATTTGTGCATTGTCTGTACTACTGACAACCTTATTGATATTAGGAGTACTTTTATGTGAGAACTTTTCCAGCAGAATTCACACATTGTGTGAATACATCTCTCAGATACCATATCAGTTGTTTGAGAACTAACTGGTTGTTAGTGAACATGAAGCAATTTCTACATTGCCTCAAGATGCCCATATCCAATTTTCTCAGTCTGTAAAATTGTTTCTCCTATTAAGATCTGGACGACTGGTGATATGCATGTCTTAGAGTTTATACAGAGGTTCACATATTAACTCAACATTGTTAAAATCATATGTTTAATGAATGCCTCACCTCTCATTTACAGTGCATAGCTCTGCAGAACAATTCATGTCATCTATATTACTGTCATGTATAGATAAGTGGAAATAGAATATTTGAGAAATATTCACAACTAGTACTATGTAATTAAGCATCAGAGAGTATCCGCAAATCAATTACTGAACACTCAACTTGTGGATAACTCTGCAAGTCATCGGCCTCTGCAAACATGCATCAGACGTTATAGGCTATTCTGCAACAGCTACAGATACATGTTGATTCCCCAGGGCTGGTTTGTTTGTAACCATAGAACTGCATATGGGGAAACCTCCTTGTTACTGATGGATGTGTACCTATATTCATGCATACTGCTGAAGGCTACCTACATCCTTCATGTAACAGACAGATTATAATGCAGAGACTTTCAAATAACATTTGCATGAAAACATGTTTCAGTTGTTTTACACAGCGTAATGTGAATATAGACATGTGACACTAGCACTGTATTCCACTATAGCAATGCAAGCAGATGACAGCTTACCTTTGCAAGCTAGCTCTCATTCAGCTATATCCCAGAGTGAGGTTGGCTAAGCACACACAGCTTTTAAGTACCATTTTCATCATACATAATTAATGAGGTTCATTAGAAATTCAGTGCTTTGGAATCGCATTAGTGAACGTTCACATAAGTTCTTGAATCTCAGAGCACTAACTAATAGCTTGGTGTTAGTGTACCATGCTCAGAGCAACTGCCCATTAGCTATCAATATCTGTAACACGTGCTAGATGCCCTCCAATACTCCGCCACCATTAAATATGTGCCAACCTTAAAATTTAATATTAATAAATGTTCTCATCATACTATTTCTACCTGTGAACTGTGTGGGATCTCAGTTAGCATTTTTTGAAGACATTTGTTAGAAGACTTCTAGAAACATACCAAGGATATCGACTGAGAGGAGGCTTCAGCAAGTCTGGGTTCTGAATTGGGCAGATAAAGAGACGACACGGATGCTCACTGTCTATGCTGGACATGAGCAGAGGATGTGAACACACCCCAGAAACTTTGTGATGATCAACATCTGGAACCGGATTGCGAGGGAACACTGCCGACAGTCTGGGATCTATGAACTGGGGTCTAAAGTATGGGCATGCAGGCCCACCACCGCTATGTTGGCCTACATCAGAGGGGTGCAGAGGATCTTCACTGGAGGTTTGCAGAAGTCCAACACCAGCCACCTGAGGCCCACAGTAAGTTACATACTCCATACCTTAACACCTACACACCTACATCACCATATATGTATGTAGAAAGCATATGTGTTTATGTGATGCGTTGGGTTTCAAGTGTACTGCATGATTATCTGTATCAATGATAGTAATTTGCATGGAAGAATAATGTGCTATCATCATTTAAGTTAACATTCGAATGTCAACGCATTCTGAAGTTATCTGCAACTATACTGGGCCAGTGTAAAAATTATGCAGTTATGTCTGTTATACCTGTATATTAATACATACTTCATATATACTATTATTACTGCTGTTCCATAATATCTGCTTTTAAAACATCAATGAAACTGTGATTTCCCTTAGCTCAAATGGTTAAGCAATTGAGTTAAGGGAATGTTGTTTGTCTGTGTGTTTAAATACCATTATATATATGAAATTATTGGCAGTAATTCATTTAATGCCACGGTGGTACAGCGGTAGCGTTGTTACCTCACAGCAAGAGGTTCTCCCGTTCGATTCTCGATGTGGCTTGGGAGTGCCTTCTGTGTGGAGTCTGCATGTCCTCCCCGTGGTTGGGTAGCGTTCAAAAGACATGCATGAGTAAATGGGCGTGCCTTCGTTGAAGGTTGGGCATCGAGCTGGCACCTCGGCATTTTGTAAAATCTACTGCCAATCATTAGCTGACCGGAGTTCCGCTGTGGCGACCCCTTACTGGGAAAAAGCCGAAAGACAAACAACATTGGCAGTAATTCATTTAATATTGCACATCACATATGGGAGATGTATATTTGTTTGGTAACTTATGCAGTATAGATTTTTACACATCAAGCATGGCCATGATGCCTTGACACTTGTTTAGGCCATAGATCATTGCACATTTCTCTATTCTCCATAAAGCTTCTAGAAACATCAGACAGTATAATTCTACATGTGTGAATGCTGAGTAGTACACTAACGTTTAAAGTTTACAACCCACTTTTCTAATCCAGTTCTTCTTTCATCAGTTTAATGAGTGTAAGACCAGTTCAGGGCATCATGGCTGAGATATGTGTGAGTCTTGTAAATACAATGCAAGTACAAAAGTGTTGATCTGTAATCCTTGTATTATCCTATAGCTGTAAAGTTAGCACTGTATGTGGAGTCATTGAGTACCCTTCTACATATTTTACATGTATTGGCTTGAATTCCACAGTTGTGCACTAATTCCTTTAATGACTATTTATTTGCTTCAGACAGAGTAATGTTTTCTTGCATTGTGCTAACATGTTAGTCTTACACTGTTGATATACATGCATTTTGTCGTTATTCCAAAATGTAGACTTTTACAACTTTAAAAGGCTTATGACATCTGTTAGCTCAAATCTTTAAGCCGTGGGACAATATAAATGCTGTTTGCCTGTGTGTGCTACATATTTCAGTGTAGCCTGTTTTGGAGGGAATTTTGGCAGTTATTCATTTACTATTGCACATCACATATGCAAGATCTATAGTTGTTTTGTTATTTAGACATTATAGATTTTAAACAGCTAGCATGGCCATGATATGTTGACACCAATAGCACTTAGGCCATGGATGACTATGAATATTTCCGTTATCCACAAAGATTCTAGAAACATCAGATAACATACTTCAGTTAATAAAGACGTATGTGTAAAAGCCGAGTATAGATAATCTTGACAGCTCTTCATTTACTATTGCACATCACATATAGGAAATCTATAGTTGTTTGGTAACTTACACATTAGAGATTTTACACATCTATCGTGGCTGTGGTAAGTTGATACCTATAACACTTAGGCCACAGATGACTACACATATCCCCGTTATCTGCAAAGCTTCTTGAAACATCAAGCAGTTTACTTCTGTTAATAATGATGTATATGTGAATGCTGAGTAATATATACAGATAGGTTCATAGGTTCATAGGATGATAATAGGCTGTTGGCCCAGAGGCCGTTATAAGCCTAGCCAAGAATTTCACATATGTTCCTACAAAGTCAGCACCTGTTTTCCCTGTCCATCAGGGACACAGGTGGGATCCCAGGGGTATATTTTCTGTTTCCCATCCAGTCCTCCAGGTTCCTCTTAAAGAGGGCTAGTGAAGTACTCTGCTTGACATGGAGAGGGAGTTTATTCCATAGATGGGGGAGTTTTTGGGACACAAATCTATTCCACCAAGTTCTATTAATGTCACAGACCAGGTTGAGACCTTGCATGTGGGTGGCATGAGTGGAGTTTGACTGATTGATATGCAGCAACTCAATCAAGGCTGAGTCTGAGATGGCCTTGTATGCCAGACACAGACCACCTTTGAGCAGCCTGTATAAGACTGAGTAGAGGCACAGGGCTTTTAGCCTGTCTATATAGGATAGGTGCTTGAGACCCTGGATTGTCCTGGGCAGGAACCTCTGTGGTCTCTCCAACTGCTGCTTGTGCTTGGCAAGGTACATGCCGAAGGGAGCACTGTGCTTGATAATGGGTCTGATAAGGGAGGAGTACAGGAATGGTATGACCTCCTTGTTCCCGGATGAAATACCCTTACTTATGAAGTGGGCCATGTAGAAAGCCTTCCGTACAACGAAGGCAACATGGTGGTCAAAAGTCAGGTTGCTATCAACCTGGGTGCCCAAGTCCCTCATGACTGATTGCATGCTTATTACACTGTTATTAATGTGATAATAAGTGGGGATGACATTTTCCCCAAAGGGGATAATGATGCATTTCTTGGCATTCAGTTTGAGGCCATGCTTCTGGCACCAGTCATTAGTTTGGGTAATGCCTTCTTGGAGGATGTTCACATCACTAGGGGAATATATGACAGTGCTCAGCTTGCAGTTATCTGCAAACCTCGGCAGCCACACACCACTGATTTTGGCTTGCACCTCAGAAAAGTATATCCCAAGCAGTAGAGGCCCCAAGACCAATCCTTGGGGTATGCCACTTGTTACAGGTCTACTACTAGAGGTGGCTTCCCTTATTTTGACTGAGTGGGTTCTATCAGTGAGCCTGTTAGCTACCCATGTGGTAACATATGGGGTTTATGCCTAGCTGGGAGAGTTTATGTGTTATGCCTGAGTGGTGAATAGTGTTGAAAGCTTTGGCTAAGTCAAGGTAGGCAGTGTGCACTGTCTTCCCCTCATCTATGGCTTTGGTGACTGTTTCGAAGAAGGTGACCAAGTTTAACAGGCATGATCTCCCTTTGACAAAACCAAAGTGTGTGGGATCAAGTGTTTGGAGGTTGCCAATGTCCTTGTTTATAAGGCCCATGATAATGCGCTCCATGGCCTTGCAGATCAGGCTAAAAAAATAAAATTATTTTAAGTTATTTCCCGTATGGTTTTGGACACATGGTGGATACTTATGCTCATATCTGTGTCTGCTATGCTATTTATGTCCATCTAACTATATTTCTACAGTCCCTATTGCCTGTTTTAATTCCTGTACATGGAAGTTTTCCGTGTACACTACGGACACCGACACGGGGTCTGCAGGGCTGCCTGTCTTCATGCTGGATCACTCTAGCTCCCTCATTTGCATGAAAATCACCTGCTTATGAGGTGATTTGTATGCCATGGATACTTCCATGTTGGCACGTGCATGCACACTGCCCAGCTCAGTTTACTGGATTGCACACCTGCTTACTTTCATGTAAGCAGCGTACCACGATGCCTACACAGAAAAAAAGCCAGTGTAGGCTTTATTAAATTCCCCCCTAGTGTTCTCATTATGGACCACTGTGACAACTCTACCTAACTAGGCTAATGGACAGTAATGTCACTAACAACTGAATGTGTACAACTGTGGAGCATATGTGTAGAAATCCTTATCAGAAAGTCACAGTTAAGCACTCACATTTCCTGGACCTTAGTTTAACCTCAAACAAGACTAGACTAGTCTAACTGTACACAAAGTACAAATGCATGCACGCATGTACAAGCAAATAGTTGGCTAAATCCATCCCATCAAGAAACAAACTGACCAACCATGATGTATTCAGTTAAAACAAACACAAGTGAAATAAAAATAAATAAAAAATGGTGGATGATCCCGTCCAAGAGTAAGCAACCACCCACACACCCACATCAAAGTTAAAATAGGAAACTTTTTAAATAAACAAATAAATAAAATGTTACAACACATTACTGCTTAGTAAAAAAAATACAGCAGAAGTATACAATATACATAATTTGTGCCCATTTATTCCTCACCATGCACCAACAGAACAGGAGCTGAAACCACTGACTTTTCTTAGCCTTACAATCTCTCAAAAATAAAAAGTTGCACACTTACCTGTAATACCAAGCACCTGTCTGGTGTATTTATGGGTCACACCGTCTGCTGATAGTAGTCTTCCTCTACAAACAGGACAATTTCAAAATAATTCCTTCAAAAATTAGCCATGTAGCCAGTATCCATGTAACAGAGCATGGGTCAACAGGACTATTTCTCCTTTTACAAGAGAAAAGATTGGAAGAAACTGTCCTCCAGCTTTTCACTCTGTGTGTGTTCTGAGCTGAGCCAAAAATCCTGCAGGACATTCAAAGCATGTCATACCTCCTATAGAGCCATACATCACCTGTAATGGCTTCTCTGCCACTTTTCATAAATTTAAATTGCAAATCCTTAATTGTGAAGTATTGCTAGAATGGGAATCTGCCAGACCTGAGGAATGAATCTCTGTTTCCTCTACCTCGTTAATGTGAATGGGGGCATTTTCTCCTCTTTTCAGTGTCTCATTGAGATGAATGGAAACGTTTTTATCTGCCTTCACACCTTCAACAGAAGGTTCAAGTGATTAATGAACTCCAACACTTGGTTAAGAATAACAACGCCACGTTTATTGTAAATCTCTTAAAAAGTTAAATACTATGATTTTCCTTACCACATGGTGTAACATTTTATGAAAATCGTTAATATATATAATTTTAGTCAGAATGTAGGTAATGACATAAATCATAAAACTTGTGAACTGTGTGTGGAGACTGAGATGAAAGCTGACAACAAAAGTTTAAAGTCCTGTATAAGGGCAGTGGTGACACAGACTGAGTGACTAGGGCAACAGTGACACAGACTGAGTGGAGTGACTAGTTCAGAATACTTTGCAAATTATCATATTTTACTAGGATGTATGCGGATGACTGTATGGTCACTGTCCCACACTAGCACATGGCAAGGCATTCTGAACTAGATTGTGTGACTACTGTAGCTGTGACCTAGCAGTTGAGTAAAAGCATGCATGACCTAGCAGTTGAGTAAAAGCATGCATACATCAATAATGGTCGCATTGCAGAGTCACCTAAATTAGGAAGGTTTGTGCCATGAAATAAATAGTCTGTCAGCAGTAATTAAGCAGTGTCAGAAAACTACTGCACAACATGTTAACACCCAAAAAGTGGAAACTTTAAATGCCCACAGTGTAGCCTATTACAAAATGCTGTGCAACACAGGGGGAGATGCAGCTCTGTATCCTGTCACGGGACAAAACGTGGCTGCTGGATAACATCAGTCTCCACATCTCAGAAGCTGATGATAAATGGAAATGTGAAGAAAATGGTTTACTAAGTCAATGACTGGCTGATTGGTGAAATGACAGTGGGTCACATGTCCAGATATGGATTGTCGTCTTAGAGGTATGATTCTCACTTTGGGTGTCAGAGGTGCCAGGTTCATATCCCAGACAAGCCCAGTGTTTTATTTAGCCTTGATGGATCTGTTGCACATGCACAAAAAATGTATGAGAAACACTAGATCCAGAGATCTGAAGCTCTGAGATAAACAGAATGTACTGGATAGACAGATATC